>NC_134491.1:54773059-54823059 GCF_040206685.1 Ascaphus truei | reverse complement strand
CTTGTGAGGAGAATAACCTATGAGAGGAAGGTGTCCTGCTATGTGGAAGTGCTTCTCTGAGGGGAAGGTGAAAAGGATTTCCTTTCTTAGGCTGCGTCCATAGAAGGACAGGCCGTGCTGAGGCGTGCGGACGCTCCGCGCTGAGCCCCTGCATCCTCAATGAGGATGCCTTGAGAGGGGGCTCACGCGAGCGTCCGCAGGCGTGCTCAGGCTTTGGAGATTTCAGCTGAGCGCCAAGCTGAAAACCTCCAATCACTGCACAGCAGCGTCAACGTCACGGCGCCGTGACATTGACGTCAGTGCGTCACGGGCGATTGGCCCAGCGACGTCACTGCCCCGCCTCCAACCACCTCCCCCCGGCTCCCTTCGCGCACGCTGGCTCGCCTGCAAGTCCGTGCAATCGCGCTGACTGAAGCAGGCGAGCCTCAGCGTTAGCGCGCCTCCGCTCTCCCCACACCTCTATGGCCCGGGCCTTAGGCCTCGTCCAGGGTGGTGCTGGGCGGGCGGGCACACTCACGCTGGCTGCGATGAAACACATTGCGGCAATGTGTGTGGCCAGCGTGAGCAAGCGCCTGCGCCAGCTCGGCGCTTAGAGCTAGCAAATTTGATTTTGCTGCTGGAAGGGCGCCACGTGAGCGGTTCGCCCAATGAGGGCGAACAAGCTCCGTGACGTCGTGGCCGCGCCCCTGGGCGAGCGCACGCCTAGCCGACCACAAATCGCCCCGGCCGAGCAGGGCGCAGCGCACGAGCGCCAGCGTGCCCGTTCCCTGCCTGGCTGCAGCCTATGGCTGAGTCCCCGCTGGCGCAGAGAGCGCTCCAAGCATGAGCGCCGGGTGTCCTGCACGTACGCAGGGGTGGGGGGGCATTGTGGGTAGTTGAGCGTGCTGGAAAGTATCATTTTTTTGTTTACCCAAGCGCTGAGTGTGCGTGCACAGCGTGAGCGGGGACTTGCATATATCTATATATGTAAGTAACCGCCGCAAGCGCCGCCTGCTCACGCTAGCGGGGACGCAGCCTAAGGGAGCAGTGGAAGATGTGTCTTACTCGCTGTGTCTGCTCATGGAAAAGAGAGCACACTTTCCTGTCTGACAGGAACAAGATAAGGGGCATAACACTATGCAGATAAATGCAGGGGGAGAGGACTAAACCAATCTCGAATATGAGCATTGGGAGGTTGCCATGGTAACAGGCTAATGGCTGTGTAAAGTAGATTATTATTTGTAACAATAATGTTGCAATATACACAGCTCTGGCTGCTTCAGAGCAGGGAAATCATGCAATTTAGGTGGGGAGGGCTGGCAGCCTGAGCGCAGAAAAAAATACACAGAAATAAACAATCCTTTTCCAGGACAATGTTTTTCATTTTTAAATCTGATGCTTTGTTCAGGAGATGTAAGCGTTTTAAATATGAAGTGGGCTGGAGCTTAAAATGGAGCTCTCCCCAGAGTCCATAAAGGCTGCCATTTTTACCCTCAAAAGTTAGAGATTACACAAAAAAAAAAATTATAATCTGGTTTTCCTTTAGCACTTGAAAAGCATTTTTGAAACGCGTTAAACTCGTACAGGCTTCCGGATGGAATTGCTGCATTACAAGGAGCCGTCCCAAGTAATAACTAGTTCACCAATGTTACTGGCTTCTTTGGAAAGATTTAAAATCACCTGGAAGGTCCACATTTCACTTGCGTGGCCTGGGAGAAACAGATTGAGCCACCTGTGCTGAAGCAGGGATATCCTGAAAACCTGACCTGTTGGCGGACCTTGAGGACTGGCATTGCCCACCCCTGGTTTAAGTGTTTTTCAACAGCAACTGTGTAATGCCCAATATTATTCACCTGCCTATTATTCTCCACCCTGTGTGGTAGTGATGGCATCATAATCCCATACCTAGAAGAGGGAGATTGACGATGTGTAACACCTGTATGTTGGAAAAGGCTGTCTCTCAAACAGCTGTGTCACAAAACCGTTTACATGAAGACTGTAAAAAATCATCCAAATAATTTGATCGCTACACTTCATTGAAAAAGACAAGAATTACCTGTGTTTAACCTATTACACATACCACTTGTTCATTTTGGTCTTAAAACAGCACTCCTGTGGACCCCCTGCTTCCAGAGTTCTCTACCTTCGTAGGGGGTGCCGGTAGCGGCTCAAATGTCCTGCGGCCAATAGGAAGCCGTGACATCATCCCTTGCGGATTCCTATTGGCCCACGTGACCCGGGACATTTAAACTGCAGAGCGATACTGGCAACCCCTAGGGAGGTATGTGTCTCGGGAAGCAGGGGGTCCACGGAGCTGAAATCAATGTGGTTCCACTCCGGAGAGCCCCTGCTTCAAACCTGTTAAATAAAAACACACACAAACAACACAGGGTCCCCAGGAGGGCTGATTTAAGATGCAGTGCAATCTAGCTGGTCAGTTTGGCCACAAGTTGGAAGGATAGGGTCGCCCTATGGAAACGAGGGACCTCCGCAGTAGATGGTCTTTTGATATATGTATTACAGGCATACCCCGCACTAAGGTGCGCAAAGGGACCAGAGCATGTATGTACAGGCAGTCCTCGTTTTACAACGCTTCGCTTTACAACGAATGGCTTATCCAACGCTAGTTAATGCATACCTATATTCATTTTTACAACGCCAAAATGGCTTATCCAACGCTCTTACGACGCTTTGCAACGTTGTGTATGTGTGTGTGTATATATATATATATATATATATATATACACATTCACATAAACAATGTTGCAAAGCGTCATAAGAGCGTATATATATATATAATATAATACTATATAATATTATATTATACTATATAATATATTATTTATTATGTTATATTATATATATAATACAGTATATACACTATATAATTTATGTGTGTTTTGCATATCTTATTGCCTGCATAAAATATTTGGTGTATTTTAGTGTTAAAAATGCCTTCAGGAACGGAATCTTTCATTTAAACAGTGTTCCTATGGGAAAACGTGTTTCGCTTTACAACGCCATTTTGAGTAACGCATTGTGTCGGATAACCGAGGACTGCCTGTAAAGCGAAAATGTACTTAAAGTGAAGCAGTACCTTTTTCCCACTTATCGATGCATGTACTGTACGGCAATCGTCACATACGTGCATAACTGATGTAAATAAGGCATTTGTAACAGGCTCTATAGTCTCCCCGCTTGTGCACAGCTTCGGTACAGGTAGGGAGCCGGTATTGCTGTTCAGGACGTGCTGACAGGCGCATGCGTGAGCTGCCGTTTGCCTGTTGGATGATATGTCCTTACTCGCGAGGGTACTTAAAGTGAGTGTCCTTAAAGCGGGGTATGCCTGTATTCACTGATATGTCGCCTTCTGTCCGTCCCAAACACAAATGGAACAAGGTGGTAATTGGAGGTTAGCACTAAAGTTGAGCACGTTAACTCACGAGTGGCCACTGATTGAGCCACCTGTGCTGAAGCAGGGCTATCCTTTAAAACCTTACCTGTTAGTGGCCCTTGAGGACTGAAGTTGGCGTTCCCTGTGTTAACATATTGATGCTGTCCGTAATAACGTGTGTGTGTGTGTATTTTATTTATTTATAAAAATGTTTAACCAGGAAGTAATACATTGAGAGTTACCTCTTGTTTTCAAGTATGTCCTGGGCACAGAGTTATATACAAATAATACATGGTTACAAATACATAGTTACATTAAGTGAGCAGGGTTATACATTATATATAAGAAATTGCATGTACAGTTAAAGATAAAGACTAGATTAAAATGTGAGACAGCTTTAGTGCGTGTGTGTGCGCTAATAGGTAGTACAGACCTTCATATAATGAATGGTACAGTATGTACAGTATGAAGGTAGTTAAGTGACTTTTTACACATGATGCATAAATAATACACATTTTGTTTACCTATATAATAAGACATTCGTTCTGTGTCAAAAACATTCTTAGTTAATATATAGCAACTTAATTCTGCCCTAACAAAACCAACTGACTTTTTCCAGGTTTAGACCGTGTTCAACTTGAACGATTTCTATTTTTAACGGTTCTATTTTTTAACATTTATTTTTGCACAAAGATGCTATTTATTTTAAGTGCACACCATTAACCTCTGTGCGCCAAAGTATTTGACTAAACCTTTTCGACCCTTGAGGTGCCCATTGAGAAAAATAACGGTTACAATTGGGGCAAACAAGTGCAATTACATTTGAAATTTCCGCGCATGACTTATGTCAAAAAGGCTGTTTCAACGTCAGTAGAAACGTTGTGATGACCGACCTTATTCTCTCAGCTTGTTTCACATAATAGGGTTACGTGTATACAACTCTTGGTCCTTAATCACTTCATAATTATAACCTATCACATTTCCGAGTTATAACTCCTGAGTTTAATATTTGGCTGCTTCCTGTACAGCATAACGTAAGCCACAGCATGTAACTCCATCTCTAACATTGAGAGGCTCGAACATTATTTATTTTTCAAATTACTTGCTCTTCTTGAAACAAACATTTTGATTTTCGTTTCTGTCCGGATGACTTAATTTTGAAATCCTCCAGTAGAAGCAAAATAATATTTGTAGGAACTTTTAAAGATGGCAATCTCTTTGAATGTTTTAAGTCTGCAACTTTGAAATCATTGCAACATTTTTAATTAGATAAAGGTATTTGTTTAGGTGGTACTCGTTATGGTAATATGTTAGACTGTAAGGCCTACATTTTGACGTACCTTAAATTCTCTGCATTTATTTCAGGTCCCACTAAATTATTTTCTATCATTCCACGGCCACTTTCTCTGGACTGCTCCTAATTGAAATGCATTTTAATATATATAAATTAAAAATGTATTTGTGCATAAAAAATGTGTGTGTGTGTGTGTGTATATATGTATATATATATGTGTATATATATGTATATGTATGTATGTATATATATGTATATATATATATATATATATATATATATATATATATATATATATATATTTATTTATTTATTTATTTAACAGCTGGCGCTCCAATTCCTAAATAACAAAGTGGTGCATGTCCTATAAAGATAAATAGAGAAAAGCAGTCCGCTCCAGCGAGAAGCAAACAAAAGACAGCACTCAAAGTAAATGAAAAAAGACCTGTAATCAGATGTAATACAGCACAAACATGACCAATGTCATGGAACAAGAATCACATCCCTGTTTCACCCCCCTCTTTCCTTTGCAGCTTCTGCCTGTCAGTTCTTATTTCAGCTGCATGGAGTTTGCACACACACACACACTGTGCCTGTGTGATATGTAACAATGTTGCATTTCTTGCCTCTGGGCATGTAATCAGTGAATTGCTACTGAAGCCTCGGAGATCCTTACCAGAATGGGCTAGTCTGCCCTCCCCCCTGTTTTGTTCACAGATAGTCTGTCCCAAGACTGTTCCTTTTACCCACATTGCTCCTTACTTCCTTTTTCACCCTGCAGACAGTGAGTACAGCACCTATCTCTGTTACTCTCCTATGGCAAGGCCATCTCTTTCTACCTGCTTCTAACTACAAATCATTACTACACACTATTCACAAGAGCCTGTATTTACTGCTGCTTTTCCAATAAAGTGAAGGAAATATTATAGGACTTGGAGTGATTTGGAAAGGGGGCTGAGTTAATGCTATCGGGGGCCATTCACACATCACACGTGACCCTGGCTTCAGAATAACCAACGTTTCGGTCCTGTGTAGTTCCTTCCTCAGGGCACCCAGGACCGAAACGTTGGTCATGTTTGTGCTGTATTACATCTGATTACAGGTCTTTTTTCATTTACTTTGAGTGCTGTCTCTTGTTTGCTTCTCGCTGGAGCTGTCTCTCTCTCTGTCTCTCTCTGTCTCTCTCTGTCTCTCTCTGTCTCTCTCTGTCTCTGTCTGTGTCTGTCTCTGTCTGTCTCTGTCTGTCTCTGTCTGTCTGTCTCTGTCTGTCTCTGTCTCTGTCTCTGTCTCTGTCTCTGTCTCTGTCTCTGTCTCTGTCTCTGTCTCTGTCTCTGTCTCTGTCTCTGTCTCTCTCTCTCTCTCTCTCTCTATCTCATATATATTAATGCACAAATACATTTTTGGTTTAAGGGTGAGTACTAAGGAATCAAATTACAGTGCTAAATTGTTAACATAAGTATATTTAGGAAGTAAAGTGATGCGCACCCTTTAATATAAAAAAAATTATAATAGGGTTTTTTCATAGACCAGGTGATACATTTTATAGCATTATTGTGATCTAAAAAAAAGTTATTTTTTTATAAAACAATTAGAATGTAATTATTATTTACAAAAATAACAGATTCAAAAAGATTTGCAATGGAAATAAATGTGTATATTATTGTGCATGTGCAAGAATAATACACCCCCCCCCCCCTCCTCCCCCACCCACTGAATAATAGTAGTTCCTACCTGATTCCATTCATTTTTCTTCTATTGCGGATACAGATGTTTTCTGGTCCCGAATAGTACGGCACAACATCTGTGGGAAATTGAAGCATGGTGTTAAATTGAAGTAATATCCTCTGCCCTCTCAGGCACCTCCACTACAAGAAAAGCATGATGCACTTATTCCCTGTCCCTGCTTGAGTAGAAGCCCACCCCTCAATCCTCCCTCTGCATGTGACTGTACTGTTTACTTAAAGGGACAGGATTGGTTAGAGCAGGTGGGTGGGAGGGGTGGGGTGGGTAGTTGCAACTCTGGTCCTCAAGGGCCACCAACAGGTCATGTTTTTAGGATATCTCTGCTTCAGCACAGGATTTGAGCGACCTGTGCTGAAGCAGGGATATCCTTAAAACCTGGCCTCTTGGTGGCCCTTGACGACTGTAGTTGGCCACGCCTGGGTTTGAGCCTGCCACCCTGCATCTCCCATTTGTTCTTTGTCTCTTTATGTAGGATGTTTAAAGGCTAGGTGAGGAGCCACAGATCAAGATGAGTGTCACTTCCTGGTTCCTCGTGAGCAGCTGTGGCACCCGCCACCGGTTGCCCCGTGAGATGATCTTCGTTGGCCGGGATGAATGTGAGCTTATGCTTCAGGTAACGAGATCCTTTCATGTCCGGAGTTTATAATATACCAAAAACTATTTTCTCATATAAAGACGGTTGTTTTACCATTTTTTTTTTTTTTAACCGTGGAACATATTAGATGCCAAGCGAAAGAGACGTAGGGCCATATTTACTAAGGAGTGCTACTCCATGAGATGTCTACCACCCCCCGACAGACCCATTCAATGGAATGGGCCAGATGAACCAAGCGCTGTTACTTTATTAGACACTTTTTCATGCTGGATGACCACTTGCCGCCACCATTGAGCCGCGCTGGACGGTGTCTCGTCAAGTAGAACTGCTTGGTCAATATGACTCTAAACCCCTTTCACTGCCAGAGGGGCCAGCAAAGGGGATATAGCAAGACCAGTGAAAATACGTTCCCATAAATGCTGGTTATTAATGGGACAGCTGCAACATCAGGATGTGGCTTGAAAAGGGCTGATGTTTCATCCGAAATGTTGGAATGAAAATGGCTTAAAATAAAAGCTCTGATTATCCATTGTGCCCAACCCCTTAGCATTCTCATTGATGTTCCCAGGCCCATCCCTAGGTTATGTGCCGCCCTTAGGCAAGCACTATTAGGGCTGCCCCCCCCCAATTCTTTTCCCCCAAGGTTGGAAGCAGGGGGTCTCGGTAGCTGAACCACGTTAATTTCAGCTCCCTTCTTCCTGAGATACTTGCTAGGTCCCCGGTGGTGACGGAAGCGTGCGCGGCGCACGCCAGTCACTAGCCTCAATAAGGCAGGCCCCAGTGTCTTCTCGCGTGTTGGCTCACGCAGTGCGGTGGCGCGTCAGCCAGCAGGGGAACCAACACGATTGTGTTCCCGTGCGGCGTCGCGGACACGTGGTGCGCCGGGAGCCAATAGCAGGGCAGATGGCTTGGACCAATGGGAGCGCAGTCCTTTGAGCTGCTGGGCTGTGATTTGTGTTGTTCCTGACGTCATGGCCGTGCCCCTCCCCCCCTTCCCTCCCCCCCCCCCCCAGTTTTGGACTTGCCCCCCTGCGCCTCCCATCGCTCCCTACAGACCGCAGATCGCGGTTTTAAGGTGCAGATCACCGGGGACTTAGCCTTACGTAGAGGGTACCCATACCTTCTGCTCAGGTTTAAATGTCCCGATGCTGCAGGCCAATAGGAAGCTGTCGTTTTTTAAACCTGAGCAGGAGATACTGGCACCCCCTACGTAAGTATCTTGGGGAGGGGACCCGGAGCTGGAATTAACATGGCTCGGCTCCAGAGACCCCCTGCCTCCCACCTAGAGGAAATAATATTTATTTTGGGGGGGTGAGCTGGGGGGTGGGGAAGGATTTGCTCCTTTAACTACTAGTTTTCCTGTTAGTTCTGCCGCCCCCTGAGACTTACCTGCTTACGCTCGTTGATGTTCCCCTGTGGACTAGAGCAGTCCGGTACCTTCCAAACACACAAGATTTTATTCTACTGCACTGGAAACCTTCCTATTTCCTGCGCTTCAAATGGACAGCGTTTTTAGAGTTCTTTTATTCGTTGTTCTTTCGATTATTACTATTGTAATTAGCGTTATATTTTTTCTGTACTTGCTGAGAAACACTCTGGGCTTTGTGGTTCTGGTTATACAATGTGTAAGCAGGTTGTATGATTGTGCTGTGCCACGTTTTTGACACTAGTAAAACTGTATGTGGAAGGCCGTTTCCTTTTAGAAAGAGGTTGGGTTATCATTGTGCATGTCTTGTGCATAAAGTAAAGTTACTGAACCAGGAAGCTATTATCACATATCTCATCCATGTTTCATTACCTTGTTCACATCCTGACAAAACCAGCTTATATAAGGTGCAATCCCATCTTTAGTGTGTTAATTGTTGTGTGCTTATATTGTGTTAATTGTTGTGTGCTTATATTGTGTTAAAGCAGGGGTGGCCAACTCCCAGTCCTCCAGGGCTACCAACGGGCCAGGTATTAGTCCACGGTGCGAGCACCGGCGCGTGCGGCTCTAACAAAATGCAGGGGATCTATGGGGCCGGCCATGGTGCGAGGATTTTTCAGCCGACAAAAGATTTTGGTTTGGTCTCGCGACGGCCGGGTCATATTCAGCCAATGGGGCGAACCACTCACGTCACGGCCACGCCTCCCGTCACTCCTCTGCCACGCCTCCCGTCGCGCACGTCATACAAAGCCCACGGGCCACGGATCGCTCGAGCTCCGACACGCGCGCGCTTGCTACATCCGAGGCCTTGGGGATACCCCTGCTGAAGCACAGGTTATTCAGCCACCTGTGCTGAAGCAGCCTCTTAGACTGAGCCACTGATTGAGTTACCTGTGCTGAAGCAGGGATATCCTAAAAACCTTACCTGTTGGTGGCCCTTGAGGACTGGAGTTGCCCACCCCTGTGTTAAAGGATACCACTTTGAGTCTCAGTGAGCTCTTACTCAAAATCAAGGACTATCTTTTCTAATAAAAAGTAGTACCCAACCTTAATTAGGTTAAATGTCGTCAGCGACACTGGATTGTAATGAATAGTCCACTGAATTTCTGCTTTCCGTTGTGGGAGAAATGAAGGTCCTCGGACAATTAATGCCTCTTAATTTAAATAGTCTGTGATTACAAATATGTTCCTTTTTAAGTGTGACATTTGCCTACAATTGCTTAAAGGCAGTGTTCCGAAAAGGAGGGTTTATTCTCTAGCAGAGTCCTTTAATGATAAATGTCACATGCAAATGTTATTTTTATTGAAAAATGTCAAACTATATATATATAAAAAAAAAATTCTATTTCGTTACATAGTTTTTTTTTTATTTATCACCTGCTTGTTGTGTGACGGTACGTGACCCAGATTTGTGCTCGTGTTGGTTCTTGAGAATTACAAGTATAATGGAAGTTTGTGCTGAGTTGATTCAGGATCTTGAAGCAGCCTGCGTGCCTTGCAAGACATTGCAAAGATAAGGGGTCAAAATCCTGCTACCTCCCTAATAAGACGTTCCTTTTGTTTGTTTAAATGTTTGGTTTCAAATCACATGGATTAAAGGCTTAATGCGCCGCCCTTTCTTTGTAAGGCTGAACCAAATAACGTGAGACCATACATAACGTTGGAAGAAAAGGTCACAGCTTTATTTTAACTTCCGCTGTTAAAACCCACCAGCCCAGCATGATCCATGTGAATGGGGGGGAGACCCTTGCCCAGCAGCCAGCAATTTTATCGCGCTCCCGTCCAAAGCGCCGCAAAATGGGAGGGGGAGATCCTTCTCAGCCGATCTTGGGCTGCATTCCCTCCCCCTCCAGCCCCTAGGGTCAGCTTAGGCCCAGCCCTAAAACTGGCGCCCAGCCTTTTACCAGCGTTGATTGGGGATTGGCTGGACCGGCCCTAAAGCCGGCGCCTCCAGCTCACGCCAATTGCCCGGAAAAAAGGTAAATGTTAAGTAAAATGACATTTACAAAAATAACTTTAAATTCCATGTAGCTTTTGATACTTCATGTAGGATTTTACACACAATCTACATCAATACATATTAACAGTAAGGTACTTTGTTTTATGTTGCTTTTCTGTGAACTGTACAGCAACCACAATAACTGGTTATGTTCCAAAGGTACACTCAGGGGGCCTTATTTACTAAGCAGTTTGCAATTCCAAAGTGCGGGGAAACAGTTTCAGGCGAGGAGAATCCGGCGTGAGCAGCCAACACAACACAGACAAACAATTTCTTCAATGTGCAGGTCTCCTCTGGGACAGAGATACAGAGTGCAGGTCTCCTCTGGGACAGAGATACTAAGTGCAGGTCTCCTCTGGGACAGAGATACTAAGTGCAGGTCTCCTCTAGGACAGAGATACAAAGTGTAGGTCTCCTCTGGGACAGAGATACTAAGTGCAGGTCTCCTCTGGGACAGAGATACACAGTGCAGGTCTCCTCTGGGACAGAGATACTAAGTGCAGGTCTCCTCTGGGACAGAGATACACAGTGCAGGTCTCCTCTGGGACAGAGATACTAAGTGCAGGTCTCCTCTGGGACAGAGATACACAGTGCAGGTCTTCTCTGGGACAGAGATACTAAGTGCAGGTCTCCTCTGGGACAGAGATACTAAGTGCAGGTCTCCTCTGGGACAGAGATACTAAGTGCAGGTCTCCTCTGGGACAGAGATACTAAGTGCACGGCTGTAGTCACCATGGACTCAGCCTAAGACAGAAATACAATGTGCAGCTCTACTCACAGGTTCATAATGAGGTTCTCTATTTAATGTGACAGCCAAGATCAGTGGACAGACAACGTTTCAGGGCCCATTTGGACCTTTCATCAGGTGTCATTGCTCTACTTTGTACCTCTGCCTCAGCGGAGACCTGCACTTGGAAGAAATTGTTTGTCTAAGCCACTGATTTTCAATCGGAGGTTCCTTCCGCGAGCACCCCTCACCGGTTCCATGGCCGCCAGTGGGGGTCAGCCGGGACAACTCTCCCTTGCTCTCCCAGGGCCAGCAGTGCGGCGGCACCCCCACCTTGCAGTGACACGGCGGCTCTGGAGCTCAGCAGCAGCAGCCGCCCGGTCTCTGCTATACTTCCTCTCCATGCCTGCTCCGGTTGGCGCCGCTGACGAGAGGGAGAGAGAGGCGTTCTCGCAGGGGTGCGGGTGTAGGTGGGAGTGTGTGTGTGTGCGCACGCAAGGGGCTGAATGTGGGGGGGAGAGAGACGGGGAGGGGGAGAGAGACGGGATGACGGGAGGGGGGAGAGAGGCGTTCTTGCAGGGGTGCGGGTGTAGGTGGGAGAATGTGTGCGTGCGTGCGCACGCAAGGGGCTGAATGTGAGGGGGGAGAGAGACGGGGCGACGGGAGGGGGGGGGAGACACGGAGGGGGGGAGAGAGACGGGGTGTCGTGAGGGGGGAGAGAGAGTCGGGGTGACGGGAGGGGGGAGAGAGACGGGGGGGAGAGAGACGGGGCGACAGGACGGGGGGAGAGAGACAGGGGTGACGGGAGGGGGGGGAGACGGGGCGACGGGAGGGGGAAGTCTGTTTCATCTGAAGCAGGGGATCCCTGGAGCTTAAATGAATGCGTTTCAGTTCCGGAGACCACCTGCATCAAACATATGTTAAAAAAAATCATTTAAAAAAAAAAAAAAAAGCATGATTTGCTCCTTCTTTAAGTGGGCTGTTTTCCCAGATCACTGTAACAGAATGAGGTTTGCGTGTGCAGTGTAGCCTTAAATCTTACCATTAAATGAGTTAGTTAATGGGGAACTTAGTTAAAGCCGCAGTCCAACATTAACTCCAGGCTTCCTGAGATACTTCCTGGGAAAGGTGCTGTTGGTACCTTTTTTATGAAGGTTTAAATTTGTGTCACGCAGGCCTATTTTTAGCATTGTGTCTTCCCATTGGCTCGTGTAGTTTGAGATTTAAACCGCCATTTTGTTTCCCCTGGAGGGAGGCCCCAGTGGCACCATCCCCAATAAGTATCTCTGGATGTAGGGGGTCCCCGGTGCTGGAAGTAACTTGGTTCAGGTCTGCAGACACCCTGCTTCTTATACATGTAGAGCAGGGGTGGCCAATTCCAGTCTTCAAGGGCTACCAGCAGGTCAGGTTTTCAGGATATCACTGCTTCAGCACAGGTGGCTCAGTCTGAGCCACCTGCGCTGCAGCAGGGATATCCTTAACCTGACCTGTTTGTAGCCCTGGAGGATTGGAGTTGGCCTCCACTGATGTAGCGAGAGAGAGAGAGGGGGAAAACAAAGTCTTGCCGAAACTACACCTTTAATCTTCCTTCAAATGTCACTTTGGCTGGGATTGGGCATTCTTCGCATAGTCTAGCATTGATGTGGTGAGAATGTGCATAATTAACCATTCATTTTTGTTGTTGTTGAGTTCTGAAATATTTAAATTGACACCGGCTTGCAAATGAAAATTCCCTTTAATCAGATGTGCAGCTGTAGCCCATGTGCATGACGGATCCTTGCTTTATACATTTTTATTAATCCCCAAAAATGCTAACCGCAAACATTTCATTGATATGATATGAGCATATATTTTTTGTATGTCCTGGTGCATAGTTACATGTATAACACCTCGCTTGAATACCTCACACATTTAGAGATACCTGTTTGAGTTCTGTATCTACGTTAAATATCTCAATGACATTTACATTATTAACATACTAACTGCAATTACTTTCATCCACTTATTTATCTTATGTTTAACTTAGTGTGTTAAAGAGGGCATCACAGCAATTGGGTTGCTCTCTGTGTACACACACACACACACACACACACACACACACACACACACACACACACACGTAAAAACACACGTAAAAACACAACTCGGGTGAAATTTCTCAGTTTCATTGCAGTGAATGTTTCATTAATACAGTGTTTCCCAACTCCAGCCCTCAGAGAACCCCAACAGGTCAAGTCTTAAAGATATCCCTGCTCCAGCACAGGTGGGTCAATCAGCAGCTCAGTCATTTTGACTGAGCCACCTGTGCTGGAGCAGGGATATCCTTAAGACTTGACCTGTTGGGGTTCTCTGAGGGCTGGAGTTGGGAAACACTGCATTAATACATCTGTGCTAGTACAAAAGACAAGTGTGTGTGTGTATATTTTTTTTTTTAATGGAATTGGAAGGGTGGAGCTGTGGATGACTCCATGTTTACCTCCATCCTTGCATGTCCTGCCCAGCCTATTTTTGCTGGGGCAGACCTGTACCCAGTCACAGACCTTCTGTTCTAATAAGGTTGATTTTTCAAGTGTTCCTGATGGAGGGGGGGGGGGGGGGAGGAGAATCTCACTTTACCTAAAATGTCTGGACTTCTCATATTTACCATTATAATGCACCACAGCTTGTTCTCAGTGAAGAAGCAATTGAAGGACCAAAGTGAACGAATAGCGGTGACATGTTTAATATAGGATATATATAGTGTGTGTGTATGTGTGTATATATATATATATATATATATATAATCATACCATACCATACCATACCAAAACGAAATCAGCAGGCAGCACTCCAGAATTGAACAAACAAGTGTATTGAAAAAATAAACACACAGCCAACATTTCGGTGGTGCCTTGACAAAGGTCCCATTCGTGGACCGAAACGTTGGCTTTGTGCTTATTTTTTCAATACACGTGTTTGTTCAATTCTGGAGTGCTGCCTGCTGATTTAGTTTCCAAATGGTTTTGTATGTATGTATGTATGTATATATGTATATATATATATATATAGAGAGATATCTCAACAAATAGCGTTGACGTGTTTTTTACAATCGTTACCGAATCTTTTGTGATTTACAGGTATGTTGTTAATCCAGACATTTTAGCGTTTGTTCTTTTGTTTATACTAATCAGGCTCCGATATTAGACAGAAAAAGGGGAAGAACCATAATGAGGAGATAATTTTTTTTAAAAGAATGAGAAATATAGACACATTTATTTTTACATAAGTAAATTAAGGGCAATTTAATCTTTAAAAAAAATGCCATTTCTAGTAATGAGTTGATTGCAAACGTGTGTTTTTTGTTTTTTAATCCCCTTTTTTTTTCTTTCTGAATGGTGAAACAAAATGGCCGCCGCACCACAGGCCAATAGGAAGCTGCAACATCATGGGTTGCGTCTTCCTATTGGACGCTCCCCACCCTCCCCTACTAAACCAGGAAGTCATGCCAATAACTTCATTGGTAAACTTCTAAGGAACCCCAGAACTACAAATGGCATGGTTCAGTTCTGGGGACCCCTCCCAGGACCCCCTGCTTTCCATCATGCAAAAAAAAAAAACCTAACGGTGGGAGGGGATTGCTGCTTTGCCATAAGGTACAGTACCTGATGTCCCTATTAAGTGAATTTACTGTTGGTTACTTAGGTCCAGGTTTGCTCACGGATGATATATAAGGTGTCTCTACATTGCACTTAATATGATCTGCTATGATTCACAGATCTTGTCTATTAATTTTGACTCATTCTAATTGGCCCTTTCAAGCGCAAGTATTCGTCAGTAGAAGGAAGGGGCCAATCCCTTACCTTAACCGTGGACAATAATAGTGTCAAACAACGTAATTGGCTTAAGAGTTCTTGAACTTTTACCGCTAAGCTTTGATGACTTACAATTGAGGAAGTGCATCATAGTTTCTGTAATACCAGTATGAGTGAAATACTCCGTTTGTTTTGGTCTGTTGATTCTGATGTTTATTTGCTTGGATAAATGAAAGTATTAAAGCAGCTATCCAAGCTGGCTGTTTTTTTTAAAAATTATTATTATTATTATTATTTTTACATAGGATTGAAGCAGGGGGTCTCCATAGCTAAACCCATTAATTTCAGCTCCGGGGACCCCCTTCTTCCAGAAATACTTGGCTCCGTAGGGGGGTGTCGGAAGCCTCTCTGGTTCGCTAACTGGGGTTCACGTAATGGCTGCTTTTTCAGAGCTCCCGCGCCCTGCGGGCCAATGGGAAGCCGTGACGTCATTCGGTGCGACTTCCTATTGGCTCACGTGTTGCGGGGAGCTTTAAACTTGCAGGAGATACTGGCACCCCCTTCGGAGATAAGTATCTCTGGAAGCAGGGGGTCCCTGGAGCTCAAATTAATGGGGTCCAGCTCTGGAGACCCTCTGCTTCAATACTATGTTATTAAAATAAAAAAAAAGCGTCCCAAAATGTTCCCCGCTTGGATAGCTCTTTAAGTATTTTCAATGTTTTAAAATAAGTGTCGGGCAGCGAATTAGCAGCACACATGTAGGTACAATTCATATGTTGCACTGATACTAGTAATACACATACATCAGACATTATTGCCGGGTCAACTCAACGCTCTAACAGTTTTTGACGCAGAACGTAACACGGCTTTATTGAAACAAGTTGCTATACTTACCGTGTCTCTTGGTGTAATGCCACAGCCGCATTAACTGAAGCCCAGTTGTCTGATGCATCTGTACGTATCTGTGCACATATGCTGTATCACAAAGTTATTTGACATTATCCGATGAATGATCCATCTATCCGTGTCCTTAGTCCCGCAGTGTGGATAAGCAGCATGCTGTCATCAACTACGACGATGGCAGAGATGAGCATCGTGTGAAGGATCTTGGGAGCCTAAATGGGGTGAGAATAACAAGGGTCTTGTATAAGAATTAGCTTGTGTCTAAGACTGCGCTTATAGTAATGGCGACGCGACATCGCATCAAAACAAATGCATTGTCGCCGTCATCGGCGCTTATAGTGCACGCGACGGCGACCAAGCGACAGCGCTACCAAAAATCTGGTGGTCACTGTTATTTGATTTTTTTCAGTGACGTTCTCCCCCTGTGGCCAATCAGAGAGCTTCTCCGTCCCTCTCCCTTTCTGACGTCACTGGCCTTGTAGCCAGCGACGTCGCCTAAACTTAAATTACAACTATCGCAAAGGCGACGGGTGACGTTAATCACGCTTTTGTACACAGGTCACTGTATTTATTTATAAAAAAAAATTAAACCTGTAATGCAGCCAATTAAAAATGATCCCAATTTATAAATTGTGCCGGATGTAATGTGGCTTTAAGGTTTAAAAGAGAGAGGGCGGGGAGAGGAGACAGCCTTGGGAAGAGTGCAGAAGAAGACAGGATATAGAACGTCCTTCTGTTACAAAGTTTCTGTATGTGTGACTTTATTTTTAGCATTATTTATGCCTGATTGTGACTGGTTCTTTTGCCTTCTCCACACAGACCTTTGTAAATGATGTCAGGATACCGGACCAGAAATATATAACACTGAACCTGAATGACGTCATTCGCTTTGGCTATGATATCCTTTGTATTCAAGGGTGACATTCCACTCCATGAAATATACTTAGTTCACGTTGCGTTGTTAATTATTGGGGGGCATATCCAAGCCGTTTGCGGTTTTAGAAACCAAGTTAAGCTGGTGGAACGCGAGATTTCATTGCAGTTGGTTTTAAGAACAATGTGGTAATTCTTTATAAATGTTGTAACTTAGCCAAGGTTTTGTGCTATTTATTTTCTAAGGGCGCAGTCCTTTCCCAATAACAAAGTTTAATTAATGATCCTACGCCTGGAAGGGACACAAATGATGATGTAATTGTGGGGCAAGCTAAATGTGTAATTGTTGGAGCAGTAGTTAATTTATAACCTATCTGCAGATCTGATCACCTTCTATTACCATGTATGTATGTATGTATGTATGTATTGTATTAAAGGGAACTAATTACATTAGGCTCCAAAATAATTCTGATCATATTCCTTAGCTAAATATATACATAAACAGACATTCACTGCTAGCTCAAACTCCTACACCCACCACATCATGAATATATATTTATGTCAAAAAGAGTGCTACTGAGCGTGGCAAATGTATACAACAAAAGACAGGGTTGCCCAATGCTACATCCAGTTGACAAAATTACATTTGTATGGCTCCAATAGAATTCTGATCTTATTCCTTAGCTAAATATATACATGTCAATATGTATGTGTTGGAACATATTCAGCATAAACTCCCGGAAGAGGCACTGAAGGTTGGTATCTGTGTATTTGGCATATACATTTCTTCTCTGTGTTGCTCTTGCGAATGGAAAAATTATTCTAATTTACAAATTATCCACATTTTTCCCTCTGCGGCTCTGAAATAAACGTCGACGTTCTTTCAATTTGCCCCCTCTCCCCCCCCTGCTAGTGAGCAGAAAAGATGATGATACTTTGCAGGATTATGCAAAGTTTTCCTATTGTAGCGTTGTCCATGAAACCAATTTTTCCGAACTGATTGCAAGAATTAATTTAAATGCAGAGGGGCCAAATAATGCAGGAAAGTATCTAAATGTACCCTAATGGGACCAGTTTACAACCATGGCACTCCATCAGTATGTGCCTAATCATCATCAAAATATAGGAGGAGATTAGGGCAGCAAAACATGTGAAATCCTATGCTTAAAAAAAAAAATTCTCCTAATGTCATTTTTTGGGATATTTTTTTTTTTAATGTACTTATCATTCTTGTGGTTGCTACAGCCAGGAATTAGAAAGCCACATCCGCTTCCTCTTTTTGAAACGGGCTCTGACACGCACCTTTTTGAGCTCTGCACTTTGACAACAAAGTATCACAAACAGATCTGTTGCTGTGTTCCAAAAAGCAGACCGTCTATTACTCTGAAAGCTGTAGCAATAATGTGTTACACTTAGTAATGAACAAATATGGTGTTTTAATCCCATCTTTTACAGCATGAAAAGTACACCAGCCAACTTCAGATGAGTTTGAAGGCACCAGGAGCAAGTCGAGCAGAGCATACTAAGGAGCACAAAGCTCACACAGAGTCTTCCCAAGCGAAACAGGAAAAGGGCGACAAGAAAGCAGCCAATGGTACTTATTAAAAACCAGTATGTCCAGATTCAAACAGGAACCCAAACTGATACTCTGATGCGTTTTCTCTTTCTGCCGTTGTTTCATGTGTGTATTGGGAATCTTACATTTTATTTGTGTTTGTAAGTACAGCAAGGCCCCACTTCTCGTTGCCCCGCTTTTCGGCGATCCGCCGATACAGCGGTACCGAGAAGGGGGCCACCATGTCTGCCATGTACCGAGAACGGGCCGGTCTGGGGTCACGCATGCGCAGAAGGGGGTTTTTGCCGATGTTGTGCATGCGTAGAACGGCGCATTGCCGGTCTGCGCATGGGCACACAACGAAAATCGCCGGTTCCGCTTTCCTGCAATTTTCGCTTTGCGGCGGGTCCTTAGAACGGAACACGCCACATGACTGGGGCCCTGCTGTACAGGTTTAATAAGGCATTTAATTTTCATATGCTTGTAAATTCTGGCTTAAATAGAATCTAAGTGAAACATGGCCGCTTGTTGGAAGTCTGCGCAGTAGGTAAGCGATAACAAAGTACTGTAGGTGAGAGCGACTCGCTGACACAATGTTGAACCTTCTCAACAATGTGTGTACTTGGATCACCAGTCTTCTCATTTAGAATGCTGCTTTTATAGGAGCTATGGAATAATTACCACCAAAACTACTTCTTTTTCGCCTGACTTGGGTTAAATAGATCAGTGTTTTTCAAACAGGGTTCCCTGTAATTTTCTGGTCATTTGAAAATTGTACCAAATACAGAAGAATTTACAATGCATCTGATCTCAGACGCGCTATTAGAGAGGGTTGGGGTTCCTACAATGCACCTGATCTTAGATGCGTATTAGAGAGGGTTGGGGTTCCCCAGAATTTCACATAGGGTTCCTTAACCAAAAAAAGGTTGGAAACCACTGTAATAGATACTAGGAGTCTTCAAATCTAACAAAGGTGGGGAACTGATCCTTTCCACTCCCAACCCTGATTACCTTGGGTTTCTCATTAAAGGAGACAGATGACACTGGACTTGTGAAGTTACCTAATGCAACGGTTTGCTTGACTTGGGAGCAAAGTACAGAAATTTCAGGAATAACTGTACACCATAAAAAAAAAAAAAAAAAATCTTGTGAAAACCACCAAAGCTATCTTTGAAATAAAACATGGCCAATTTCATTTCATTTTTTTTCCATACAGCCCCCCCTATTCTATCCCAATATATTGCTGCCTTGGTAACTGTAAGATATAATGGTAATCAGAATCAAGCCCTGTAATAATCTAGGAATGGTGTCTGAAGAACAGTGAAATAGTGACTTGTTCAAGGTCACAAAGAGAGGGGACATTAGGATTCAGCCTCCAGTGTCCTGGCAATTTCAGGAAACAAACATGGCGACCAGCAATGTAATTCCTGATGAGCCATGAAGAAGTTCTCCATTAGGCCTTGGACATAGTAAGCGCTTAGGTGCTGCCGCTCGCTCTCGCTTGCTGCCGCTCGCTCTACCAGGAGCTTTTTGCTGTCCTTGCAGAGGAGACAGCAAGCGCTTGGGAGGCGGGTATCACTGTGTGTGTGTGTCACTTTGAAGTGATCTGTGTGTTTGTGTGTCACTGGGGAACGTGTGTGTGTGTGTGTGTGTGTGTGTGTGTGTGTATATTATATAATATTTAAAAAATTTAAAAAAAGACATGTGAGAGTAAATTATTTATTAACATTGTGCAACTTTGATAAATATATTCGCGCACACACATCACACACCACACATACACATACACACTGGTACACACACACATGCACACACACATACACACACATACACACATACACGCACACATACACACTGGTACACACACACACACACATACACACACTCACACATGGACACACACATACATGCACACACACACACACATGCACACACACATACACACACACATACATGCACACACACACATACATGCACACACACACACAGACACACGGGGCAGAAGGGGGCACATCACCCGCTCCCCCCCGGCAGCGCAAGCCCCCTCCATCTCCCGCAGGCTGACAGCCACAGGGATCGGGCAGATGGAGGCACATCACCCGCTCCCCCCCGGCGGCGCAAGCCCCCTCCATCTCCCGCAGGCTGACAGCCACAGGGATCGGGCAGATGGAGGCACATCACCCGCTCCCCCCCGGCGGCGCAAGCCCCCTCCATCTCCCGCAGGCTGACAGCCACAGGGATCGGGCAGATGGAGGCACATCACCCGCTCCCCCCTGGCGGCGCAAGCCCCCTCCATCTCCCGCAGGCTGACGGCCACAGGGATCGGGCAGATGGAGGCACATCACCCGCTCCCCCCCGGCGGCGCAAGCCCCCTCCATCTCCCGCAGGCTGACAGCCACAGGGATCGGGCAGATGGAGGCACATCACCCGCTCACTCCCGGCAGCGCAAGCCCCCTCCATCTCCCGCAGGCTGACAGCCACAGGGATCGGGCAGAAGGTACACTCACTCCGCTGGCGCCAGACCCCGTTCACATTTCCCTGCTCTCCTTCCATTGGTTGCTGAGGCGTCACGTGAGCGGACTCAGCGCGTGAATTTAAAATTTCACTGTCGGCTCTGTTCAAGCGCGCCTCAGCAAGCAACGGAAAGCATGCGCGAGCCCCTACTAAAGCCGCTTTAATTGCGACTGTAGGGGCTCAGTGGCAAGCAGCAGCAAGCGAGAGCAAGCGAGAGCAAGCAAGCAGTAACCATGCCCTGGGCCTTAGTAGGACTCCATCACTAAGGCCTCAGATAACATCGTGATTTGTGTTTACAGCTCAACCCCCTTATAATGCTGTGCTTGGGGTCCAAAGAATCACAGCGCGCTATAAGTGGATCGCGTTAGAAATAATGTTTAATTGTATGTATTGTACAATAAAGTATTTAAGACACCAATAACCGTGTTGTAAAGTATTCATAAAGACAAAAATTGGGAGCCATGTTTGCATCGCGTTATAAGCGGATTCGTGTTGTTACGGATCGCGTTATAACGGGGTTGAGCTGTATTTACTTTTCTACTTGCACGTGGGACGACACACTGTACATTTCTTTGCCGCACACATCGTAATCCATCTGATGACAACTTCTCTGTTCGTAGAGCCTTCTGTTTACCGGACACCCCTATATGGACAGCCCTCCTGGTGGGGAGACGACGAGGCCAATAACAAGCATGAAAAACACGAGGGCAGAAGGCAAGACGAACACTATTCAGGTGAGCCCTTCACTTATTTGCCTGCTCATGAATTCTGTTGTACAGCATTAACTTACTGGGAATTAGGACACCTTGCAAACGTCCCTTGGGGCCGCTTACCCCACGCAGTGTTCATAACATTGCATGTTTCTTTTAACCTTTTATGGCAGATGATACCAACTCCAGTCCTCAGGGACCACTAGCATGCAGGTTTTAAGTATACCCCCTGCCTGGGCACAGGTGGTTCTGTCCAAATGATTGGGCCCCCTGTGCTGATGAGTATAGTCTTAAAACCTGCACTGCCCTTCAGGACTGGAGTTGGGAATGTCTGTTGTATGGGGTTGAATTAGATGGAACCTGCAGATCCTGTATGTACAGTATTCCCTTTCAGTGTTCCAAGCTCTGTTTGGTTAAAACCACATTGTGGTGCTACACAATAAAAAGTAGAAAACAAAGCTTAGGGTGTGTTCATTTTGAGCTGGTGTTGCTACACACTGATTTCTCTTTTGTTCCGTGATTTCAGCATTAAAAAAAAGAACGCCAGTTAAGCTTCAGCTTTGTTTTTTGTTTTTTGATAGTGCTGCGTATTCATGAAACCGATCCTACAGTATATATGACCCGTATAGGACGTGCAATCATTATTTTATTCACATGACTTTGATCTCTGATGTAAAGATGTGCGATCTCTCCCCTCCACCCCCCACCCGTGGGAGTTTGTGAACCAGGTGAAATTTGACCCCCCAAAAATGAACAAACTTAACAAAAACAATTAATGGAGCATTACAACTCCAATGTGCATTGCAAATTCCAACCCAAAAGCAGATTATATCAGGTCACATCGTCCTTTATATCAGGGGGGCTCAACTCCAGTCCTCAGCCCCCCCCCCCTCCAACTGGTCAAGTTTTCAGGATATCCCAGCTTCAGCACAGGTGGCTCAGTGAATGACTGAGCCTCTGGTTGAGCCACCTGTGCTGAAGGAGGGACTGATTTGGCCACCCATGCTGAAGCAGGGATATCCTGAAAACCTGACCTGTTATGGGGGCTTGAGGACAGGCGTTGAGCGTCCCTGCCTTATATGCTGCCATTTTCACAAAATTCTGACGCGCATCACAAATTTTTCACGGTAATTTGGCGAAAAATGTTGCACCAAAGGTGTATTTTCATGCATGCGCAAGATGAATTTACGCAAAAGATCTTAAAAAACTCAATCTAAGAGAAGAAAAAAAATGTGTGTAGAGGATTTCGGGGGATTTGTTCAACTTTACTCTGAACTACTATAGACCAATAATTATTTAAAATGAAAAATAATAATTTAGTACCTTTTTTTGTTTTTCCCTGCATTATATTATCTTTTTGACCAGAAGGAAAGAGGGGATAATTAACATGCAATAAAACAAACTAAAGAAAGAAAGGGAACAACTACAACAACTTTGTACATTTTAGATTTAACACACTGTACCTATTCCTGCAACTATTAGAGAGATGCATTAATAGTGAAATCGATATTTTCAGACACCGCATATACAAGACCATTCATTGTGAAACGGAAGAAAAGAAATATAAATATAATTTCCCACTGGTTTATATTGTTTACACCTTTCTATACATTTGGACCATAACGGGCTATTATTTTGCAATATTGTTATAATGAAAATATAATCAATAATTTTAGTAAATCACTTACAATAGACTGCATACACAATGCATAGAGCGATTTTGTTGTATTGCTTAATTTAGGTTATAGCTTTAATATCTCACGAGTAATGCAAAGGAAATGTATGTTTCAATTCAGTACATTTAATCTCGTCTCGTCAATATCAGTGTTTTTGAACAGGGGTTCCTAGATACCCATGTGTTCTCTGGGATCCCTACACGGTTCCCTGCCGTTTCAGGTCATTTGATAATTGTACCAAATACACAAGAATTTACAATGCATCTGATGTCAGTCGCGCTATTGGAGAGGGTTGGGGATCCTTACAATGCATCTGATCTCAGACGCGCTATTAGAGAGGGTTGGGGTTCCTTACAATGCATCTGATCTCAGACGCGCTATTAGAGAGGGTTGGGGTTCCTTACAATGTATCTCATCTCAGATGCGCTATTAGACAGGGTTGGGGTTGAGCAGAATTTCACAATATAATTATAGGGTTCAATAACCAAAAAAAGGTTAAAAACCACTGGTCTACAGTAATGATTATCTTGTTCTCAGCTCGCATACAATTCTGCGAGCATATAGGCAGGGAAATAACTTTGTTAGATAATTTGGTCCACCTACAGTATTCTACCATGGGCCCCTTTTATGTCTGATTTCCTAAGGGGTTTGTCTAATAAAGTAGACATTACCACTTTGAAATAGTTGCTTTAACCACCTAATATATTTCTTTGTCATTTCTCTCATTTTCATATAAAAAAAAAAATATACTGCATTTAGCTAATTATCCAGATACATTTAATATGTGTTATTTGACTCTTAATCTACAGTACGTATCTATTTGGCTTGTATACATAAATCATTAAACCATTTTGATCTGTAATGAGTGAAAGGCCATATATACTATTGGTATATGTTCCTGCAATACTCTAGTGCAGAACCAACATGGAAATGTAAGGCTACGGCACAAGCTTTGGAAACCATCAAGGGTTTTCCCCCACAAATGTGATCACACGATGTCCTTGAATCATTTTTTTGTTTTTCTAGTGTGAATTCTTAAAACCTGCAGAAATGCAAAGACAGAAGCATAAGGGAAATCTCATTGTAGAAACTGAAGCGAAAATAAAAAACAGATATACTGTAGTGTATTCACATTTTCCACCCATTAAAATGTATTGTTTATTAACAGAAAGGTACCTATTTTGAAACCTATCCCAATCATGGTTGGGATCAATTCAAGAAAAGAATGTGCTTGTCACATCTGCATTCTGTATCTGAAAAAGAATGTTTTGTTCTGCAATTAATTGGCCTCTATCCTGCATCTTTTTATGCATTCTGTTTGTTTTGCTGTAGAAAGATCAAAAGATCAACATGAAGAAGAACTGAATGGCAACATAGTGTACAGAGACTCTCAAGACCAGTCTGTTTACTCATTCCGAAGAGAACCTAGTTACTTTGAAATTCCGACTAAAGACTTTCAGCAGCCTGCAAAGCCCAGCGAGACCCAACTCCATGAAATTCCAACAAAGGACACCGATACCATTACAGCCCCTGTCGTGCAAAGCCATGCCTCTTTCACCATTGAGTTTGATGACTGTCGGCCAGGGAAGATCAAGATTAAAGATCACGTGACTAAATTTTCAATGAGACAGAAGAAACTTTTTGGGAAGGAATCTTGTCCCACGGAAACTGTGTCCGCAGAAAACAAAGTAGCTGACTGGCTAGTTCAGAATGACCCGAGTTTAATGAGGAGACCATCTCCCGGAGAAGATGTTTACAGTACCAAGAGTGACCTTCCCGTTCATAACAGAACGCTCAAAGGTAAATCAGCTGTATGTGAATACCCACGTCATTTAGGATTCTGTATTGTTTTCATTATTCCATGCAGTTTAATTCACAAACATACAGATATTGGTACATCAGGATTCTAACTAGAGGTTGGACATGCTTGAAACTGAACTAGGAATCTCCAAAGTATCTTTCGTGTTAAAAGACGTCAGAATATTAAATAACACATTTTACATTTTTCCTAGTGTTGTTATTTTTTCCGTAAATTTGGTATCATTTACTGTAGATTGGATCAGTCTATGGCATGTACAGTATGCTTGATGTCTCCTTTAACATCTATGTTTGTACATCATCTCTAATACTTCAAGCTGCTTTCCTTCTTTCGTGTTTGTTTGTACGTACATAGATCTTTTGAGATCTAAGAATCATTTTTCTTCTCCTTAAATTCTTCTCTCTCCATTCAATTGAATGGAGCTTATATCTTGCCGAGCAAAGTGCATGTCTTCCTAGCATATTGAATGAAGTTCTAGAATTCACCCCCTGTCCCACAGTACTCTCCGGAGACCTAAGTTCTTCCTAGCCATTGTGTGCTCTTCTCATAGAGATCTCCTCTCAGCTTCATGTATCTCTGACCCTCTTACGACAGCAATCTAAGGACCGTCCGTAACCTCTGGTGTGTCGAGCTGTGGTCCTTTAGTTTAGACTATGTACATGGGTTTTTATTAGATCTATTCATGGTACTGTATTTATTTTTGTTTATAATCATTTTGTAGAATACAGTACTTAAGAAAAACTAATCCGAAAAGCATAAGCTCTTTGTGATGGCTACACCTGGTAATTAGTGTATTATTATTTTAAAGTTGCCCAACACTGATCTAAGGTCTCATATTCGCCTATTGGGGGAAACTCCTCTCCCATAAGACTCTCTCTCTGTGACTTGCGAATACATTATCAAGGAGTCATAACATTGCCCAGAAGTGCTTATTCTCAAACCAAGCAAACCTACTGTGGTTAAGTCTCTTCTATCTTCTGAAATCCCTAATATATTCACATTTCACTTACTTCCTCATTCCTCCTAATGATTCCCCTGCTCATCTTATAATAAAGCATTACTATTTCTCTGTATTTTACTTTCTTTGTACATTTATCCTGTAGAATACTGTATTAAAAAAAAAAAGAAGAAAGAAAGTAATTGACGATGAGTGCTAAATGCTGATGCTAATAGACCTACTTTATTTTTTTAGGTAATCGACATGAAGATGGAACCCAAAGCGACTCTGAAGATCCAGTTGTAGTTAAACCAGCAAAAGAGACAGGAACAGCTGATCAAGGGAAGCTCCAACGCCAAATAAAACGGGAACCGGAAGACTTGCTGCACAGTCAGCAAGCTTTTGTCATAGAGTTTTTTGACGAGGACGCTCCTCGTAAGAAGAGGTCCCAGTCTTTTACGCAAAGTGCAAACTCTTCTCAGAATGACACAGACCCTGCACTGAAAACATCTAAACTTGAGAAGCGTAAAGGCCCCCCGCCTGCTGAGAAATTAAGCACGAATGGGACTCTCTCCTCACCGCCAGTAGCAAAGCCCGTAGCCAGCTCTTCATTTCCACAAAGATCTAACTCTTTCAGGAGAGAGAAGACGGACGACCGAATAAACTCTTCCACATCGTCAACGGCAAGACCGCCAGTGAAAAACTATGGAAGTGTTGGGAGGAAGTCGAGGCTAGCTGAAGAGTTTGCAGCCGAGTATTTGCGCGAGCAGACCGAAGCCCTTAAACAAGCTGCTGAAAAGCCAATGACACTGGCGCTATCGATAACCACAACAACCATGCAACCAGCAGCCTTGCAAACGCAAAATGCTGCCCCTGCATCGACAGCTGCAACATCAGCCTCTTCACCTTCAGATCCCAGGCCACTGAAGGCTAAGAATGAAGAGGACGACAGCTTGAGTGATGCTGGTACATACACCATTGAAACGGAGACTCAGGATAGAGAAGTTGAAGAGGCTAGGAAAATGATAGACCAGGTAAAATGCAGCTTTAGGTCTGTAGTCACAAAGGGTTCTATCTTATTGAACCTTTTACATACCAAGTGAAGTAATTTTTTGGTGTCAGAGAGCATCGTCCGTGCCTCTGGCTATGCCACAACTTTATCATCATATCGTGAATTATGCCTGGGGTGGTCAACTCCAGTCCTCAAGCCCCCCAACAGGTCAGGTGTTCAGGATATCATTGCTTCAGCACAGGTGGTTCAATCAGGCTGTCAAAAGACTGATTGAGCCACCTGTGCTGAATCAGGGACTGAGCCACCTGTGCTGAAGCAAGGATATCCTGAAAATCTGACCAGTTGGAGGGGCTTGCGGACTGGAGCTGAGCACCCCGGAATTATGTGGTAACCTTTTATTTGAATAATATACAATGTCTTCAACATACATGTATCCATCAACAAGCCTTAGTTTATTAATGTATGAAGACCAGTGTCCATAAGCTGCCCCCATGGACACCTTATGTTTGTCTAGTAACCATATGAACACCTGGTAAATATAATCTACAAGACAAACGGCATTCGTTTCCCTTTTGCCATATATTTTTTCAATAAGTCCATTAAGATAACGTGGTCATAACATTTTTTTTTCATCCTGAAAAAACATAAATTACCCGGTGATGCAAAATATTTTCACGGTAATCCACCGAGCTTAAATATGTCAGGTGACTTGACATAGACGTTTCAGTTTAGGAAAACCACTGCAGCCAGTCGTTAAAGGGACACTGCCTCTTGTGCCATTAAAACAAAAACAAAAAAAAGTTAATACAACAGTTCCTTGCCTTTTAAGGCAATTAATTATCTAAGCTGCCGATCGATCAGTGACAATCCGGCGGCCCCGGATTCCAATATGGCAGCCGATTTTGAAATCAGAAGTGCTGGCTCTTTCCAAACGGTTGCTGTAGAAACGCAAGGAAGCTTCGTACATTCAAACTCATTGGAAAGGGCATAAAGAGTGCATGGGAAATAAAAAAAAGAATGCCATATGTGTTCTCTACACCAGGGGTGCGCAAACTGGTGGGGGGCACGATGATTTTTGGGGGGAAGGGGAGGTCCGCAGAGGTTACAGAGACCCCGCGCTTCCCCGAAGGCATTTAAATTAAATGCTAGGGGAACGCGCAAGTCTCTGTAACTTCACTTACCTTGGTATCGGGGTCACGCGACATCGTGCTGCCATAGCAATGTGATGTCACATGACTCCCCGGAGCATGGAGGGGGGGAGGAGAGCATGGGGGGGGGGGAGGAGAGCAGGAGGCGTGGGGGGAATAGTTTGCACACCCCTGCTCTACACAACGGAGTTACAACAAAAAAAATAGGATTTTGAAAGGTAATGCTGCTTTAATGTATTAAATGGCTGACTAATGCTTTCATTTGTATGCAGGTATTTGGAGTCTTTGAACCTGAAGAGTATTCCAGAATTTCGTCTGCAGTTTACAGGCCCGTCATTAAAGTGGAAAAACAAGAATCGGTTACCAATGAGCGCAGCGTGAATCCGAATACTGTAACGCTACCATCTCACATCATAAACATGAACAGCGAACCGCAGACTGAAACGCAGGTATGCACATGTACAATCAAACGTCCCTGGGGAACTTCTTTTCAAAACGATTCATCTCTAAGGTAGTGTTGCCAGGCGGCTTCTCCAATAATATTGGACACAATGGTGAAAGGTGCGACTTGCTGGACACACACACACACCTCTCTATCCGCTCCATTCTGTTTTCTCCTCTCCTTGTCCCCACACCCAGGCTCCTAACACCTCCTCCTGATTGGCTGCATTACCCAGCAGCAGTCAATCGGGATGGAGGAAGCTGCCCTGCTCTCTCCCTGCTCAGGGAAATCCCATGGCCCCCCCCAAGCCGGTCAGGTCACTACGTCCAGAGAGGTAATACATGTCCAGTTTTAGCTCTAATCTTTTACTGGATAGTGTGTCCAAATACAGGACAGTCCGGTTCAATACTGGACACCTGGCAACCCTACTCCTAAGGAGAAAATAATATTTAGTGGGAAAGTTAGAGATGTATTTTCTTTAACTTTTGTATAAAAACAAACTATTACAGACAAGATCGTCTGGGTCTGCCTCAAAAGGCAGTCAGAAATGGGTGTCTCGCTGGGCAAGCCTTGCTGACAGCTACCCTGACGCATCGCCTACCACGTCTCCGTTGGACAGTCAGAAGCCGGGACTAACGTATGAGGATGGTGAGTAGTTGGTAGTAATTAGCTTATTTACGGCTTTGTTTTTGTTTTGTGGGGAGCATGAATGCACCATATTTAATCTGTGTTAGTCACAGAAATGGGTTAAATGACGAACATCCTGCCTGTCCATAATATTGGATAGCACTGTAGCATGACTACTATTGCATCTGCTGATATAGGGTTGGAGAACCTGAGATTTAGATGAAACCACCTGACTAATTTATCAAGCGGGGGCAGTCGGCTTCCTGTTGGATTACTTGGGGGGGGGGGGGTCCAGGAGATTTTGTCCAAATCCAGTTAATGCCAAAACTAAAGATGTCCAAAAAACAGACCATTAAGAGTCCTAGAGGGTAAAAAGATTACCCGGCACTGAAGAACAGTTATTATTTGGGTTAAAGAGTGGATTTGAAATGCTTATTCTCAGAGGCTTAGAAGCACCAAGAATTTTGAAGGCTCATTTAAATAGAGCAGTAGCTGCATCTTGGGCACGTAAAGCTAAAGCAACGTCAGAGGCGTTATGTAAGGCTACAGTAGCGGGTTCTGCACACACATTCACAAGATTCTACAAAGTAGATGTACAGTACAAGCTTCGCCTGAAGCTAAATTTGACCGCAAGGTTTAGCTTGCTGTACTTGCCCCATCCTAGGGAATTGCTTTGGCACTTCACTTTCGTGTGTGACTGCCATGGAAGGCAAAGAAGAAAATGGAAGAATTCTTCTTGCCGATTAATTTTCTCTCCCTAAGCCTTCCATGGCAATTTTACTTCCCTAGTTTATTGTGGGGGAGTCTGGTATATCATTTCAGCTTGGGGAGGAGGGACCTTATATACGGGTGCAGCTAGCACTTTACCTGTCCCTCTCAGCTCCGGAGAGGGCTTAACCCATTTGGGTCTGACTGCTATGGAGGGCTTGAGGGAAGAAACATTACTGGTTAGAATAAGTCTTCCGTTATCTCCTTTTCATATATATGTTCATATCTGTTTTATGTGCATGTTTTCTCATTCTTGCCAATACCATGTCTTGGCAATCACGTCAATGATGATCACTGATGTGCCTTGCTTTTTTTTTTTCAGGAGTTGATATTGATTATACTGAATTTTCTGGAGAAGCAGATCACACTTTGCCATCAAGAACAAGACGACTCCTTCCTCAACTCCCACCAAACGACAAGTCTGAAAGTCCTACTCCAACAATTTTGGTTTGTCAAGAGTCTTATTCAGAGACGACACACAAAAGGGTGTCTGAACAACATGACAATGAGATCTCTTCAGAGCCCAGAAGTCTGTTGTTCATACAGGAAGACCTGGATCCAGACAGCCTTAGTGATGCTAGCAAGTCTGATGATGGTGCAATATTGAACAGCAAATATAAAATATCAAAAATGTCTAGAAATGAGTGGAAGAATGAGACGTCTGATAGTCGAGAGCCATCTGCTCAAAGGACGTCTCAGATTACATGTGAACAAAAATCAACTGGATTTTATGTTGGAAATGATAATGAGATAGGAAGTCTATCCCAAGCAAACTCTGGAATACTTTGTATGGAGCTTCATAAAGAATATAAAGCTCATGAACTCCACATGAAACCAAAAGGTAATCAACACTCTACCCAAGAGACTCCTATTGTAGCAAGGATGGTTAACCAGCTTCAGCAGGGACCGCTCCATAAGAAAGAGAATGGATCTTCAAGAGAGTCGGTTTCATTTGTTAGGCAGGAAAGTTTTACCAAAGAGCAATCCAGCAGCACTGTTCCACTTAATAAACTTCCGCATATCCCAACTCATCCACTGCTTAAAGATTTGGATGCCGCAAAGAAAAATCATGACTACAGCCAGGAGACGCGTCTTATTCTCAAAGAGACAGAAACGGCTTTGGCCGCTTTAGAAGCGAAACTCTTTGCTCAGACCCATATTGATGAGTTAGAAAATGTGACGTGCCAGCAAGACGACTCCTTATCGGGGGAATCCGATGTGGATACAGCAAGCACAGTCAGTATAGTTAGTGACAAAAATGTGCCAACTCATCCACAGAAAGGCAGGGCTAGTAGCCTTCAGAATAAAATAGCCTCGTCCACATCATCTGTACAATATGGTCAACCTAGTGCTCGAGAGCGACTCACTGAAAAGCGCAGGACGGGTCCTGCTGATGGTGGGAGCAGGGGAGAAGTGACCAAGCGGTTTCAGATGAAGCGTAGCACTGGAACACGTGGATCCTCGGATTTCACAGACGAAGAAAGATGTTCTAGTCTTCCTTCCATACCGGTCACGGAAATTGCTTCTTCCGATTATGAACATTCCTCTTCTAGGCCCCTTTCAAGGAGGAGACATTTTGGCCAAACTACTAAAGAGGAAAACGGTCGAAATTCATTAAATGCCCAAAAAGTTCAGCAAGCCCTGACCCGCTCGAACAGTTTATCAACTCCTAGACCTACAAGAGCCTCGAAGCTGCGCCGCGCACGTTTAGGAGATGCTTCTGACAATGAATCCGCAGATTTAGAACGGTCCAACGTAAGTCCGGAAGTCTCTTCTACAAATTCATCTTCTGCCAAAAGTTCTGCAGAAGCTAAAAAGCCCTCCCGCCTTGACATTCTTGCCATGCCAAGAAAACGGACAGGCTCGTTTAATGTTCCAAGTGACACGGAAACCTCTTCCGCGAGAACGGGGTTTTCAGGACGCAGCTCGGAGAACAGTTATACAAGTCGAAAGCCAGTCATGTCAGACATTAAACCACCCACTAAGAAACCTATAGCACCCACACCCAAGCAACCTTTCAATAGAGCACATTCTGGCAGTGTGAAGTATTCCTCCAGTTCAAGTAAGTTTGTGTTGTGTTGTTTGTACAGCTACTGCTTTTATTATTTCATTAATATAGTTGATTTGTAGGGCTTTCAATTCCCTACAGTTTATTTGTTTGAAGCTCACACTTGAACCTTGCACTAATCTATTTTTTTTTCTGGGAATAATTGTTCTTTCAGCTCTGTTTAGTAAAAAGGCGGTGGAAGCCAATGTCAGGGGTTATAGGCTATAATATATTATTAATTATACTTTTTTATTTTTATCTTTATATGTCATTGAATTGAAGAGATCATGGTGTAGATTAGGGAGAGCCAACTCCTGTCCTCAAGAGCTACCAACAGGTCATTCTGTCAGAAGATCCCTACTTCGGCACAAGTGGCTCACATACTGTAGTCAAAAACTGCACCACCTGTGTTGAAGCAGGGATATCCTGAAAAGCTGTCCTGTTTGAGGACTTGAGGTGACCACCCCTGGTGTAGATAATTCCCTTCACTAACCATGATGTATGTTAATTGTGAGAATGATTGAAAGAAACATGCTATTGTTTATAGTTGACAAACTGGAAAGTTTTTGGCTTGAACCGGATGCACAAAAGCGTAAGTTCCAAAGAACCAAGTGAATAAGATCTTGGTTTTCAAGTGAATTGGTTTTCAGTCTGCTTTATGGTGCCCTAGCTTACTAACAAACTTCTTGTTCCAAAGATTGCAACTTAGCACTGGTTCTATTTGACTCTATTACCTTTCTTGTCTAGGTGCTCCTTCTGGCTTTTACACATGGTTGCTCTATTAATATGCACATGTTTCTGTAAAATGTTTAGTATGCATGGACACCTCCCAGGTTTCCTTTGCATAATCATGTATATTTCTTTTGTTGTTGTATAGCACACAAACCTCAACCAGTTGGTATTCAGAGTACTATTCGCAAACATAATATAAAACATTGACCATGATTATAAAACTTTGACCTTGCTCATCAAAAACCGTGGGCAGTCGCTTATAAAACATTGTGGCAACTCCTTCATTTCTGTTGATTTGCTTTTAATATCCAAGGCAATTTGGGATAATACACCAACAAAAGAAATATGTTTTATGTTCATCATAATTCAAACTACCTTGAAATTCTAGAATACAAAAATCTCTATTTTCTTAGAGAATATTCTAAATCACTGACTCCAGTTTCCTTTTTAAAGTATTCTGTGCTTATTAATGATGATTTATTATTACTATTAATTACAATTGAACTATTTTGGGAACAATGTATCAAAACCGGAACTTACATTTGTCAATGACAAACCTGAGAAAAAAAAAAGAAAACCTTTCAATTGACCTTCACAACACATTATTAATGCACAGAATCCCGAATTGCTTCCATGTGATTTGGAACTTATTGATCTTTAACTTTCTCTTTCTCTAAAACCAATTCATTTTATAAGCTTCAAGAAGAAGGCAACAGGGTTCAGATTATATTTCTACATCTGAGGAGGAGTATGGCTCCAATCATAGTACCCCTAAACACAAACGCTCCCATGCTTCAACAGCGACCCAGACTCCAAAGGCACATGGAACGTCCCGGCGACAAAAGCACAATGGACATCAAGATGATGATGAGCAGGAAGTTTATAACAACTTTATGGCCCAGTCTGCAGAAATTGCAGAAATAGCCAGGTGAGTTCTCGGGTCTAATTTTCAAATCATTGGCGTCTCCCGCAATTTTTTTTTAAGAAAACTCCATAAAGTCATATATCAACCACTTTGTACAGTAGCTTGAAATTCTCAGACTTGTTGCTCTGTGTAGCTACAACGTATTTATCCCCCTTAGAGGCAACCCACGTAGGCGTTTTTTTTATGTTTTGTTTGTTTAACATGGGATTGAAGCATGGGGTTTCCAGAGCTGAACCCCATTAATTTCAGCTCTGGGGACACCCTACTTCCGGAGATACTTACCTCCATATGGAGTGCTGGTAGCAGTTCCGCTCGGCTAGCAGGGATCACACAAAGGCGGAGTTTCAAAGCTCACACGCCCTGCGGGCCAATAGGAAGTTGTGACATCATCAGGTTCGACTTCCTATTGGCCCGCGTTATGCGGGAGCCTTCAAATTTGCCGAGATCCTGGCGCCCCATACGGGGGTCTGTACTTAGAGGAGCAGGTTTTCCCCCAAAGCTGAAATGAATGGATCTCGGCTCCAGAGACCTCCTGCTTCAAAGCTATGCGCTGCTTTGAAGGTGCAGAACAAATGACATGTGTAGCAGTTATTAGAAATCAGGCTACAATCTTCTGTGATGTGCTATTACACTATCAAGCTTTTAATTTTAGACACTGATAAGGACAATTTCTCAAATACAGAAGAGGCGGGAGATTTCATGTCCATGTACAAGACGTGAAGGATTTTCATATAGGTCCAATAGAAATCCTGCAACAAAAATGACATTTTTTTGGTGATTTTATTAGATATAGCAGTTGCCGGTTTTACATGTATTCCACCAATATTCAAGATTTGAAGATTTACTCTTTGTCTGCCATAGATTAAGTCAAACCCTGGTGAAAGATGTAGCCAGTTTGGCAAGAGAGATTCACGATGTAGCAGGAGACGGCGATTCGCAGAGTTCATCAGGAACTGGACATAGCACATCACTCAGTTCTGTGCCTAACACCCCAGCTTCCACCATATCTGCGAGGGAAGAGGTAAGACTTTTTAAGAAGGACTTGGACGTAACAATATTTAAGAACTTTAAAATTCCCACTTTTTCTTCCGTTTAAAAAAAAAAAAAGGGGATTAAGCAAACTTTCACAGAATGTGTGATCAAAAAGGGCGAATGAGCGGCTCAGCGAGTAAAGACACTGATGACAATGGCACGGACTTTGAAGCAGGGGAGCCTGGTTCAATTCCCGGTGTCGGCTCTTTGTGACCTTGGGCAAGTCACTTTATCTCCCTGTGCCTCAGGCACCAAAAACATAGATTGTAAACTCATCTGGGCGGGGGCTGTGTCTAAAAATCCTATGGGCTGTATACCGCGCGCCATACTGTAATTGTGACGCGCTTTGAGTCCCATTGGGAGAAAAGCAATATATGAAATAAAGTTTATTATTAGTGGAAAGTATAACGTTTCAACCTCATCAGATGGTGGTTATGATCAGGTAATGCCCTGTCACATGGGCGGCCCGTACCATTTTTGGAGAGCTTTGTGTCACAGCTTAACAATATATATTCTCTTCTAAAGAGAGACTTTTAGTTGACAATTTTGCTCTCCGCGTCCTGCAGGTGAAAAATACACTCGCAGCCGCAATGAAATTGCGAAATGAAAATGTATTTACAGTAACACATTTCTGATTATAACATACATTTTTGACATGGTGATTTGTGATACAGTATGTACTGACTTGGGGATTATCTGTAATACATTTTGGAATTTTCAGATATGATTTAGGCTTCTTACTCTTGGCAAGATACTGTGCCATATAATACTACTGTGCCATATAATACTACTGTGCCATGTAATACTACTGTGCCATGTAATACTACTGTGCCATGTAATACTACTGTGCCATGTAATACTACTGTGCCATGTAATACTACTGTGCCATGTAATACTACTGTGCCATGTAATACTACTGTGCCATATAATACTACTGTGCCATATAATAATACTGTACCATATAATACTACTGTGTTGGCAACACCTAAAAAATAATGCCTGTTTCTTGACTACTTTTTCTTGCCTAGTAAAACCACCACTTTAACTTGAAAAGTACAGTATATTTATTGTTGTATGGTGCCTACATACAGTAGAAGGGATGCCTTCCTTAAAACAGCACCCTTGTTACATTTCTTGCCTTGTTTATTTATTTTAGTTTAAAGGCTTGAAGCAGGGGGTTTCCGGAGCTAACAAACACACAGAACCCCAGCAAGCTCTTTTTTGGGAACCCCTGAGACCACACAAAATATATATGTATGTGTGTCAAGATACTTACCTCCGTAGCGGTTACAAAGGCCTCGCGCTCCTCCCGACAGCAATGAAACCGATTCGCCAGCAAGAGAGCGGGCCCTCTTTAACTCAGCAGACCACCTCCATGATTTCACATGGCAATGCGCCGACATGTGACGCAGTGACGTCATGACATCACCCGGGGGCCCCTTAAGGCGTAGTTATGCCACTGGTCACAGCTGTCCTTTGTGTTCAAGAGCTTCTTTAAATACGCTGATTTTATCTTTCACATTATAACTTGTGTTCCTGCAAAACTTATTTTTTTATTTATTTTTAATGCAATAGAACAGGGGTGCTTAAGTCCGGTCCTCAATAGCCCCCCAACAGGTCAAGTTTTCAGGATATCCCAGCTTCAGCACAGGTGGCTCAATCAGAGGCTCAGTCTTAGACTGAGCCTCTGATTGAGCCACCTGCACTGATGCAGGGACTGATTGAGCCACCTGCGCTGAAGCAGGGACTGATTGAATAACCTGTGCTATAGCTGGGATATCCTTAAAACCGGACCTGTTGGGGGGGTCTGGAGGACTGAAGTTGAGCACCCATGCATTAAAAATCCAGTAGACTTTTCTCATGAGTTCATCTGTTAATTTCTCCATTATTATTTTTTTTTTAATACAGATAATTAAAAGACCGTTACAACGAGCTTGTCCATCACAGGTGCATTTCATTTTCTTTTCGTTTTCCTCATTGACTAAACTTATTAATTTTATTTTTCATCTTGGTAAAATGTGTGGCGTGACTTAGCAATCTGCAAACGTTCCATCTCGGTTCACGACAAGGTTTGCGAAATCGGACAGTTTGGCCAAATTGTTTACCGAGCATTAGAGATCGAAAACAGGGGGTCCTATTTAATAGAGAACCCATTTCTTTCTCTACCGCAAACTAGTCGCTTGTAAGGGCGGAGTCATGATGCGCCGGTCACAGGTTCGTTGGAACGTGACCTGGCGTTTAATTTCATTCAAGTCGGTGGAAGTTAACCACGGAACAGATTCCCTAACCCAGGGGTTCTCAAGACCCCCCCAACAGGTCAGGTTTTCCGGAAATCCGTGCTTCAGCACAGGTGGCTCAGTCATAATGGCTGACCCACTGATTGAGCCTCCTGTGCTGAAGCGGGGACATCCTGAAAACCTGACCTGTTCGAGGGTCTTGAGGACTGGAGTTGATAACCTCTGCCTAACCCTTACCAGGGCTTTATAAATCTATCATATACTGCAATCTCTCTTTCTTGAGCCATTTAGTATTTCAGGCTCTGGATGTTGTTCAAATATAGATTCTCTTGTGAAATTCCACACTTTTGCCAGAATTTTTTGCTAAAAAGTTTATATATATATATATATATATATATATATATATATATATATATATATATATATATATATATATATATAATATAATATAATATAATATAATATAATATAATGAAACTTTTTAGCAAAAAATGTATTTATATATAACCTAAGTTTGTACATCCCATTGTAGTTGGGATACTTTTTGTGTAACAATGTATTTTCTTAGATTTCACTTTATTCGGGTTCAGAAGCACCCTATTTGGTTGAGATTTTTCCGTACATGTTACTTCTATAAACCTAGGTTTGACTTTAAAGGAGCAAGCCAAGCACTTTAAAACCCAGTTAATTTCAACTCCGGGACCCCCTTCTTCCAGAGATACTTAACTCCGTACTAGGTCCCGGTAGCAGCTCTGCTAGGCTTTAAAGTTTAAAGCTCTCGCGTCACGCGAGCCAATAGGAAGCCGAACCTGATGAAGTCACGGCTTCCTATTGGCCCGCAGGGCGCGGGAGCTTTAAAACGCCTCCATAACATGAACCCAGGTAGCCGAGCAGAGTGGCTCCCGGCACCTACTATGGAGGCAGGTATCTCAGGAAGCAGGGGGTTCCTAGAGCCGAAATGAATAGGGTTCCGCTCCATATACCCCCTGCTTCAATTCAGGGTAAAAAGAAAAACCAAATAAATAAAAAAAGCACGAATTGCCGATTTAACTACTTACTGACAATATGTCCTGTAGCAAACTTTACGGTGATACTTTGTAAAAACCTCATGCAGCAAACGAGAGAACACGCCAAAGGCATCAGACCTTGTGTATATTTGGTAACACACAAAATATTTGGATGACCAAGGATTACTTATTAACCTTTTAATGTGATATTCTTATAAGCCCCAAGTGTTTTTCGCTGCCCCCTGCTTTACATCAATGGCAAGCTATATCCGTGTCTCAATGGAAAGTAGCCGCCCGTTGGCTTGCTTCTCTGTGTAATCACTTCTGCTTCACTCTCTGCTTTAAGCTGGTACAGCACATTTCAGAAGCAAGTCTCAACTACCAAAAAGTTCCTCCGGGATCAATGGGATTTAGGGATTTCGACCAAAATATGAACGACAGCCGTGAAGAAGATCCGTCAAAGAGGAGAAGTAGAAACAGAGAGGAGGCGAGTGGTTTGCGTTTTTACTTCTGGTTCATGGGAATTTTGTTGGGGTTGCAGAATGTCCTTTGTTTTTAAAGCCTGCCTCAGTACGCCAAGCGAGTATCACTGCAAACCTTCCCACGAAGTGCGCTTCCCAAAAACGTTTGGATTCCGGTAACAAATGCTGCTGTTTATTCCCACTGCCCCCCCCCCCCCCCTCGAGCACCCCACGTTTTCTCCAAACACGCACAGAGATATAATCTTAAGTCCTAATATTGTTACAAGAACAACATGCAAACAGCGCACTGGGGGTCAGTAATATAAAATACAATTTTAGTATAATATTTAAATTATGAAGGTCCACTAAGGATCTATAAATAGTGGGCCACAAATAACAATAATGAAAAGAAATAATTAAAAAATACAGTAACACTATGCCAACAATAAAGCATAAAGGTAATATAAACATGAAACGATAAACTAAATTCTCAAAGCATAAAAATAACAATACATTTAAACTAAACTATACTGGAATGCAATGCAAAAAAGGAAAAACAAAGGCGGTGAGCTGACCAGGTAGTAAGAATGTGGCTGCTGTCAAGATCCGCTGATGCTGCGATCTCCAACAGCTGATGGAACGCCAGCCCGAACTTCCTGGTTCAGCTACACTAGCCAATGAGAGCGTGCTCCAGACAGCCTCACGTGACCTCAACGCGTTTCGCACTGCATGCTTTGTCATGGGGTTACCAACAGAATAAATATGACCACTCCTGATTCCGCAGTCGGGGTCGTTAAATTAGGTATTTGTAGAACATGGACAACTCCCTGCCACCTGTACGAGTTGAAAGCTTGGAAAGTTCTTTTTATAGAGGGAGTGTAGAACAAATGAATATTTAGCCCCTATCTAAATAAAGGATATGTAAAACACAATTAATAAGCTAGAAATGTCTAATATTTTACGGTTTAGGTTTTACGATATCAGCCAATTAATGCACTGTTTTATATTTCAGGTGATATTTGACAATCTGATGTTGAATCCTGTATCACAGTTATCACACACTATATGTGCAAATACTGAAACCCTTACAGATAAAATGAAGTAGGTCTTTTAAAAATATTTTTATTTGGACCAACTTTCTACCCCTTCTCCTAATTCACAGGATTTAACCTCATAACGTTGTTCTCCATTTCAGAATTTTATTTCAGAATAAAGAAAAAACCTGGGAAGAGATGGAGGCAAAAATTCACTCTGAAAATGAAGTGCCAATTCTCAAAACCTCTAACAAGGTAAATGTTAATTAATTATTTTTTTTTTACTCTTTTCTCTCCCAGCGTTTTTTTCTTTCCATAAAAAAAATTGCCAATATGTCACATTAATATTATTATTTTTTTTTTTTTAATTTTTAGATTTAGTCTTTACAGTCCTGCTATTAACATATAATTTGTACATGACTTGTTGTTTTGTTGTTCCTTAAGGAAATCAGCTCTATTCTGAAGGAGTTGCGAAGGGTTCAGAAACAATTGGAAGGTTGGTATCTCGATTCAGTTTATTAGCTATTTCTGTTTTAGAATGCCAGTGATACTATACAGTAACATCGCGATAGAGAGTTATCACTGAAATCGTTCTCCCAACAATGTGGTTGGGATATGTTGTCCTAATACTGTAGCTTAAAAACAACCGATCTCAGAGGCGCTACCTAGATATGGGGTTTGGTGAATGTTTCTATGTGCATGATGAATACAAAGGGGGAAATAAACGGTGCCGGGTGGAAGCCGTAAACGGCTTTTCGCCCTTCTTGACACTGGCAGGATGCCGCTCAAACCCCAAACAGAACCGTCCAATCATTCCTCCTTCAATTCTTCCTTAAAATAGGGGAGTTCAACCGAAAAACATAAATGAAACAGTTTAGTGCAGCAATTTTAATAAAATTGAAATGTGAAGGATCTCGAATGTAAAATGAAAATCCACCCTCTACAGAGGTAATCCAAGAACATTTCTTTGTCTTCATTTATTTAAATTTTTTACGTAGGTCTGAAGCAGGGGATCTCCGAAGCTGTACTCTTCAGCTATTGGGACCCCCTGATTCCGGAAATACATACCTCTATAGGGGGTGTCGGTAGCCACTCTGTAGCAGGGATCACATAATGACCACTTTTCAAAGCTCCTGTGTCCTGCGGTCCAATAGGAAGCCGTGATGTCATCAGGTTCGGCTTCTTATTGGTCCACGTGACGCAGAGCTTTAAAAAGCAGGGAGATACTGGCACCCCCTACGGAGGTAAATATATCTGGAAGCAGGTGGTCACTGGAGCCGAAATTAATGCAGTTCAGCTCCAGAGACCCCCTGCTTCAAGTGTGTGTGTGTGTGTGTGTGTGTGTGTGTGTGTGTGTGTGTGTGTGTAAAAAAAAGGTCTTGGATTTCTCCTTTAAGCTCAACGATGGCTTCCAACCCAGGAATTTTCTGTGGCTAGAGGCAAGTGTTCTCATTTATAGTATATGGAGAGTAAAGAGACAAATAAACAGGTGGTATAGTATATCTAATACTCTTAAAATAACCTCTGGTCGCAGTAACACTCACTCACACTCACTGTTCCGAAAATGCAATACGCTTACAAAAACAACACAGGGAGAGAGACCAATATATTATCCGGAACCTGGTGCTTTTGCCGGCTGGTCCTCGGCGTCTTTCGTCATTTCCGGTTCGTTCCTCGTCTATCCTCGTCAACACTTGCTTCCATTCACTAAGAAGATTACTGGGTTGGAAGTCAGCGTAGGTCCTAATAACTGGATTTTCATGTAATGTGCAGAACAATAGAGCCTTCATATTTCAATGTCATTTTATTAAGATCGCTGCACTATCCTTTTTTCCCCCTTTCGTTTGCACTCCCCCATTTCGAGGAAGAGTGCTTTAGCTGCATAAATGATGGCTTCTTTCCTTTTTGTGGGAGCTTTCACAATGCTTCATTAACTAAATGGTTTTTATTAATATTCTTGACCAGCGCTCCCTTCCAGACCATTGATATACTGTATGTATAATATATATATATATATATATATATATATATATATATATATATATATATATATATATATATATATATATATATATATATATATATATATATATATAAAATGGATTTGCTATACAGGCAGTCCTCGTTTTTCCAATGGACTCCGTTCTGGAAGTAGCGTTGAATAGTGAAACCGTTGTAAAGTGAGTCCCATGTTAATCAGTGGTGGGGATCGTTGGATAACGCATTCCGGCGTCGAAAAACGGCCCATAGGGTTGCATTGTAAGGCGTTGGATATGCCATTCATTGTAAAGTGAAACGTTGGATAGCGAGGACTGCCTGTATTTAAGCATGTGCAGAGCTGATGTAACAGGGCTTCCACATGCTAGACCACTACTTTCTGTATTTGTATATAACCACCAAGTATAAATGTTTTTATTCCTTCTCCCTCAGTTATAAATGCTGTCATCGACCCCACGGGACATCTAGATGTCATCACAAGTAACAAAAAGTCGTCTTCGGCCATTCAGTCTTCAAATCCAATCGCTAGGACTACTCATAGTTCTGCTGCCAGAAAAGATACCCATCCGCCAGTCCTTGCGAGAACCTACATGCAGAAGTCGCACTCTGGATCATCATCTAGATCAACAGAATCCAGCTTTGGTAGAGATCTGGAAGACACTTACATTGTCTGAAAGTTGTGTTTTTCGTCTCGTATGAATAGCCTATGTAATTAATGTGGCTTTGGTATAGTATTTGAGTGCTTGTGATTTCCTGCGTGAAGCGGCTTTGTAGATTGCTTACTCATTGCTGTGTGAATGAATGTTGGGTTCCTGTTTATCAAACAAGACTAGCACTGTGGAGCAGAACAAATTCAGCATAGAGGCAAATTTACTTGAATTTTTTTTTTTTTTTAGCACAGAATTTTAATTTCAGAATTGAAACGTGCCATAATATTAAGTCCTTAAATGCTGGATAATATCTGATGCCACAGTCTGCCATGAATATGTATCTCTTGTAGTTTAACTGCACTGATCATTCATACAAATATAATTTTCCTCTAATTTAATACAATAGTAATAATGTTTGAGTAGGTGAATATGGTACCAATAAAGCAATGTGGTCCTTTTCTGGCCAAATACTGCTTTTCAGTGTCAGTAGAAATATCCTATAATAGTAATACGCTGCTCTAAAGTAGATGTAAGTTACATAACCAACATTACAACCTTTTTTCTGTTTGTAATCCACAGTTGGTTTACGGATATGTATTGCTGCTTGTTACACATCTAAAGAGCCTTTATTTAAAAATATCCCTTCTCTTTCACTCAATCCACAAATACTGTGACCTTCTGATCAGGATGTCATTGATTTCATACACAATAATTGTGGGGCTCAGTTGCAAATCTGAATTATCTTGTTCTTGAGCACTATATTGATTACTGTACCATTGGGACACATTTTGATACTCTCTACACATTCTAGATTGTGTTCTCTTGTAAATGCCACGATGCCAGGCAGAATGCTACTTTTGGCTATTAAAGAAATCTTAAATTGTGAAATGAGTGTCGAACACTGCCGGGAGTGGGTTATTTTTGCAGAGGTTTTCCACTTTTTGTTGGCTCTTCCACATACATGTCAAAATCAAACTGATTTATGCTGCTGGATGCTGTGGAGTTGGTATTTTTCATGATGCATAAATATTCAACTGAATAACCCTGCATATTTGGCGACATTGGTTCATATTTAATTTATTTACACTTTTGTAAACCTCATTTGGTGACCGATGGGCCTGCTATGCAGTACATCTCAGCCACCAAAGGGGTTAAACCAATATTTAAATCTGAAAAGCTACATATATAAATAAAAAATTCACTAAGGGGAGAAGGGTGGATAGCCCCATGTTGGTCCTTCCATATAGTAACAAAGGAGGGAGAGGGAGTACAGTAGGGGGTATGATACCTTTTATTGGACCAACAAGTAGTTGATATGTTACAAGCTTCCGAACCTCTCCAGGTCCTTTATCATGTTACTCTGACCCTGAGAGGCTTTGTAACAGATAAACTACTTGTTGGTCTAATAAAAGGCATCATACCCCCTAATCCTCCTTTATTACACTCCAAGGGGGTAATTCTACATATGCCGAAGGGACTGGTTTTGTTTGAAAATCTCTATAGACTTAAATGGGGATTATCTGTCAAAAATGGCTGGAAAGGCCACTTCGGCAGATACAGAATATGGTCCGTAGTAGGTGATGTGCAATATCCACAGGTTCAAATATGTCCATGTTGCTTTTTGGTGGGTATTCAGAGAATGTCACAGGCATATCTCATTAATCAAAAGCTTCAACTGCTGAACATCTCATCATCTTCTTGGTTATGAAAGGATAACGAAGGAATAATCGTAGCTCTGGCATAATGCAGACATTCAAATCATTGTTCTCATTCTGCTGCTCCCATTTTTTCTCTTTCTGGGTATGAATGAGGTTCCCAAAGCACTTTAAATCCAAATCAAATGTAATCTATAGATAAGATATATTCTGGTAATATCATTCTTAAATAGCCGTTTGGGCCAATCACCTTTGCTGAATGTTCCCACCTTTTAGAAGTTTTAGTATCTGTGTTGGTCTTGGAAGTTTAGGTTTGTTAGAGATTGTGATATCTTTGTCATAGATCAACAACACAATTGTTAGTTGATGTATTTGTACATGAGCTTTCGAGACCTATTAAGTGTTCCATGTTCTCGGGAAGAAGACGTACAACTGGGATTTTTGAGGTCCAAAATGTGACCAGCTACATATATGAAGAAGAACCACGTTAGTCCAATACAATATATCACAAACTAAAACAAACTGATGTTTACTTTTTTTACCTTTCACAATCCTCCCCATATAACCTGCCTTTTAAATTTCACGGATTGTTGGCGTTTCAAGGGGGAAAAGATTTCCATTTCACTTCAACAAAATTAATGAATGGAAACGTTTTCAGAAGGTATCATGTTTCCTGCAAGATTTTTTTATTTATTCGTTTGGAAGTGTGTTTTGCTTTTCACAGTTGGTCTTTTATTGTGAACACTTATTTTTTTTTTATTCATGTAGACGAGGGGTGCTCAAGTTTTCAAGCCGCCCCAACAGGTCAGGTTTTCAGGATATTCCAGCCTCAGCACAGGTGACTCACTGAGCCACTGATTGAGCCACCTGTGCTGAAGCAGGGATATCCTTAAATCTTGACCCTTTTGGTGGCCCTTGAGAAGACTGGAGTTGCGCACCCCTGATGTACACTATGGTGGTTCTTCCTTAAAAAAAAATTCATAACCTTTGTAAACTTTACGTTGTGGTTTTTTTTTTTTTTAGTTTTTTTTTCCACAGAATAGTGTAGTAAAAGATGTCTTCAAATAGAGGTTTATGTGAAGACCCAATTATTCCTATAAAGATTGATAAGAACCACTGACTTGCCGCTCTCTCAAACCTCATTAAGTTCCTGACAAACGATGCAATACTGTATGTGCAATATGTGTTTAATCAGATGCGTTACTTCAAACACAACATTTACATTCTACCTTAATGAATATATCCTAAACAATGAGAGGAAATACAACCTCCTTTTAAATAAAAGGATTGAATCAACGATGGCCATTTTATTTTCCCCAATATAATTTCATAGACTTCCCAGATACAGCCGGAAACGGATTTGGGATTACAAAAAATGGATAGTGAGTGCAGAATCTTTTATAGCTATAGTGGCATCTACTGACGAATTATTTGTTCTTGGCAGATTTGGATCCACCTTGGATCGGCCAGGACTTTTGGTCCGCGAATCAGTCTCAAAAAGGGCGATTCGTCTTTTCCGGATTTTTATATAGAGATATATAATCACTGAGAATCCACATGGGGGATTAATAATCCGTGGTCGGATTTTTAAGCGACAACGGATTGTAGTCTTAAAAAATCCGTCCAGATTGTATCCAATGGCGGTTTTGGATTACTCCGCACCGATTTGACATTGGAACAATCCGTCGATGGATTTTGAATGGAAAGCTCGGGAAATTCCGGGAAACAGATTTTTACAGTTTTGCCCATCTCTACTCAGAAGTACTGCCTTTTATTGATCAAGTGAGGGCATCATTTCCTATAAGTACTACAGTATATCATAGACATGCCACATTCTGCCAAGCAGTCTGATTCATGATCTACTTCACACGTCTGAGCATGTTTTGCATAGAATTCTTCAAATACACCTACTTTTGTTTATTTTTGGAGCACTCTAACATAGTACTACTACGCCATACAAATCTGGAGGGGATCAAACGATCTCTTATTTCACGGCCACAAAGCACAATACACGTTTTAATTCTTACTGCTTTCTCTCTTGCTGTGCGCTAATGGATTAGCAGATTTAAAACTCGACATGTTGGCCATGTTAAATCTGTAAAAGCGAAGAAAATAAAATGTCATTATTTTTTTATGTGTGTAAAAAAACGCGGTTGAATTTATCATCTCAAGAAACTGTAAAGCATTATTGCTAAGTGTTGTTGACCCCTTGGGAATGAGCCAAAGATCAAATTGCTGGTTTGTAGACTATATTATATTTTATAAACCAAACTGAAATCTCGGAATCCCCAACCATGAAACAAGATCCCAATGAATTCAATGTTCCCTTAGCTTTCATTAACCCACTGGAATCATGAAGCAGTAGAACTGGTATGTTTTGAGATCAGGAACTAAGAGATCGCATTTTGATACAGTGAACCTAGCACAAGTTAATCTACTATGGGGCAGTAGATCGACTTCACTAGGTAAATTGCTACCCTGTAATTATTGCATTTTCAGAATGTTCAACGGAAAATTCCCCTAGTCCCTTTTTGTTTGTTCATGTAACATTTCCGCCCCAGTCCGGAGACCTACTGTACATTGTAGGTTAGGACTGTGTCCGAATTTAAAACAAAGTCTGCTGCTTTGTCTAACACAGGGAAGGGGTTTTGATGTGGTTAAATGCTTAACCTATTTTTAAAAAAAAAAGTGTTTGTGAAGAGGGGCTCATAATGTAGATTTGAATTCTAGCAATAATGAAAAAAAGATATTGAATATTTTAATTATGAAAAGACTTCTTTATTATATAGATTATTATACCAGCAAATATAAACTGAAGTTGTTTTTTTTTTTTTTTTTTAAATCCCATGAAATTGATCGTAAATGCTGAAGAACTGACTTATCCCTTCTGTTATTTCTGTAATAACGGGATCTTTGCTAATTTGGCTCTCTCATAGTTGGCCATCATTAGAAACCAGTCAGACAAGACTCATTCTCAAACGTACTGATCTCATCCTAGATACTGTAAAAACTGAGAGTTAAAATCGGACTGATCGACCGCTTCATCTCCATCCGAATGTGTTATAATAATGTGGTATTTTTACTTTTTGCACTGTGATAGAATGATTCGGAACACTTTGGAACATTATTATATTTAAAAATAAAAAATCAAACACGTTTACTGTCCATGGTGCATGAAAATAAAATGTGCTGATGCTTATTACATACTATTATGTATTATGCATTTTACAAAATATTAAAACTGTTGTTCAAAAAGTATTGTGACAAATATAAAAGAAAGTTGAACTGAGAATTTTTTTTAATGGTTTTGAGATATGTTCACTTTAAATATGTGCTGAATTGTGCCTATATTAATTCTGTTCCTGAGAGGCTTGTATTACAATGCATTGCAGACTCATCTGGCAAAGAATAGATTATCTTGTTTTCTTGCTGCTGATTCTCCTTTCGAAATTGTTCACTGGGTCATTCCAATTGCATGCAGCACAAATGCAACTTGACTATATGACCGGAAATTAAATTAATCTGTAAAACTTGAAATAATCGATGATTGTCCTTTGTTATTTTCTCCTTGGTTAAAATGTACGACTTAAAGAGAAAAAAAATCATACTGATTCCACTTTTTTTTATTTTTATGGTAATTTATTTTGATTGCATCTGTAGATTTTGTTCTAAATTGGTAATATGGTTGTGTTTTCTTTTTGTCAGATAAAATAGATTACTATTTTATATAATTTTGCATAAAATATTGTAATAAATCATTCTTTTTTTCTTTTTTTTTTCCATGTGACATTGTATTCATTGATTTATTTTCCTTGGTAAACTGGACAGGTGCTGGCTAGCCAGATATGTCTCAGGGGACGGCCACTCCGGGGGACACTTTTATTGTAATAGGTTTGAAGCAGGGCTTCTCCAGAGCTGATCTGCGTTAATTTCAGCTCCGGGGACCCGCTGCTTCAAAAGATGCTTCCCTCCCTAGGTGTTGTTGGTATCTCAGTGCAGTTTAAATGTCCCGCGTCACGTGGGGCAATAGGAAGCCACAAGGGATGATGTCACGGCTTCCTATTGGCTCGCAGAACGTTGGACCTTTATAAAACAGCAGAGATTCCAGCACCCCCTATGAAGGTAAGAATCCCTGGAAGCAGGGGTCCCCAGAGCTGAAATTAACATGGTTCAGCCTGGGAGGCAGCCTTATAAGTGCTCGCCTACGGATGGCATATAAACCTAGGGAAAAGCCTGTGGCTAGCAGTCTCCTTAGTGTTCGCCACACAATTTACTTATTCCTGACACATGAGTTGTGCCATGCCAAACACTTCAGGGTGAACAATATAACAGAAGGCGGTAGGCAATGGCCTAATGAGTCGTTACTACCGAGTTTTAGTGAACTTTTTTCAATCCCTAATTCATTCACGTTTCCCATGTAAACAGAGTGAAGGAGAAAATGATGGGGGGGCACCCTACATTTAGTGATTTATTTGAAAAATTGGTCACTCGACTCCGCTATTCTTCATAAAATATCAGTAATATTGCCTGGTGGAGTAGAAGAGGGATGCGCAAACTGGGAGGGCACGTCGCTTGCGTGCTCTTACCCAAAGCATTTTAAATTAAATGCCGGGGGACCACGATAGGCCTCTGTAACTCTCTTACCTTGACATGACCCTGCTGCGTAATTTCACACCGCGTTGCCATTGCAACGCAGCATCAAATGACCCCACAGTGTCATTTGACGCTCAAGAGAAGTTAAGGGGGGGGGGGCGTGAACACTGGGGGAGACCAGGCAGGGGGGCGCAGGGCAAAAAGTTTGTGCACCCCTGGAGTAGAATAAACAAACTACATGTAATGTAATATCTCATAAGTGAGACATTGTCAGATCGAACGTACATTGACATGCCTAGTACGTGGAGCAGTGTGGTTGCCCGGCAACCACAGAATGTTAAAGTAATTTGAACTTCGGGCATGATACACATACTTGAAAACAGTTGGAAAGGCCTCAGACGTACACAGGTAAATGCTGAATAGAAAGTAGAATAATGTGAATAAAACGCTTAAGGCTGGAAAGTTTATCGCCTTATAAATGAAGGGAAGGTTGTTGGGCTGTTTACAGGTACATACTGTGAATTTGAGATGGGGTGGACTTAATAGCTGTAGGCAAACACAGTAGTTATGTTACAGACGTAATGTGATTTTTGACTCCTGAACGGCCAGTTTATCCAGAAAATGGTTGGATTTAATAAAAAGGCAGATTTTCAGCGTAAAGAAATCACTAATACATAATAGAAGGTGAGTTAAAAAAAAACATTGACAGTTTCAGAGGAGCGTGTATTAATGTTCTGGTAAAGATTTATTTCCGTAAAAAAATAATCAAACTAGTAGAGGCAATAATTAACTACAATAGCCTGGATTGAGGAATGAATCTACTAAAAGGCATCAGTGATCAGTTTGTTGAGGTGATTAGGGTGGGCTGGAAGCAATACAGAATCTGGTGTATTAGTTCACACATGTTCATCTTGGTATTCCCGCAATCTCCCAGGACTTCTCACCGTCTGAAACGCAAACTTGAATCTCTGTGCTTAAACCAAAGGGAAACCGAAACAAAACCTCATTTTTAATTCCTGCATATGCTCGAATCTTGTGGCATTTCTCTCACCAGACAGCTGTCCTTTCCATACCCGGCATCCATTTTGTGTTTTAGCAGGGAAAGTTTCACGCTAGGCTGACAGACGCAGACGGACAGAGAGACAGCGAGAGACACACAGATAATACGCCCCTGTATTATTCTGACCTTTCACTTGGTCTCTGCTGTTATTGGTGTTGGTTATATAAATAGTATACTATGTTAGAATGAGGAAGAAAAAGATCGATGCCACAGCCTTTCCAAGAAGCACAGGGACTCGCCAGGTAAAAATAAAACTGAAGTTTATTCTAACAACATTAAAAGTGAACACTCAGGACTCGGGCACTCAGGACTCGGGCACCTACTCCTTGAGAAAGGGCAGTGCATGCCCGAAACGCGTGGGAGGAGGTTGCTCTATTTTTGTTCGTCCTGAGTGTTCACTTTTAATGTTAGAATAAACTTCAGTTTTATTTTTACCTGGTGAGTCCCTGCGCTTCTTGGAAAGGCTGTGGCATCGATCTTTTTCTTCCTCCAATGTTCCGGATCGAGCAAGCGCCGGGGAGTGACGTCATCTGTTTGCGCACACACTGACATCAGGAGAGAGGGAGTGAGAGTCACGGACACACAGAGGATGGCTGTATCGTGAGTTAAGTGTTACCCCAGGCTGATCCTGTCTTTC
>NC_134491.1:54643059-54768059 GCF_040206685.1 Ascaphus truei | reverse complement strand
ATCATTTCACTTCATGACCATAAAAACAAAGAAGGTACAAAATCATAAAAATAATATTTTCTTGTTTATTATATATTGAGATAACATTTGACATTATGAAACCACATTTAACAGTAAATAATACAGGGTAATAATCACTGTTTACACAACAGTGACATATTTTGACACCTCCCCCAAGCTTAGACAGTATTTACAGGATATTTTGCTTAATGAGCTTGAATATATTACACAGCGCATACAGTTACCTTGGACTCAGTTTTGCTTGCAATTTCTTGGTTAGTTATCATATCAACATTTAAAGCCCCTGTTGCTATAAAGAGACAGCACTTCTCAAGTACACGTTCTTAAAAGATAACAGCTTATACGTTATAAAGTGTGTTAGTAGAATATAATTTGACTACACTTCCAATTAATAAGCAGTATATGTGTATATAATTACAATCATAACCAATGCGTATTTTAATCCTTTTTGACCCCTCTTCTGGCAAACAGATAAAACCTTTTGTTGTCTGAAAGGGCTACAAACATTATTCGACAATACTTGCACCACCTTCTGCTACAGAACCGTTTAATTTACCATCCGTACAATGTGTATGAGAATAACAGGTTCACCCTCACACATCTTCCAATGATACTGTATGTTTCAGAGTTGTGCATAAATATGCACTGTGATTGGAGGTCCCATACTCAATTTCTGATACTGAATGCCCAGTAATATTGTTTGATTACTTAAAGTAGAGACAAGGAAAAACAGCTCTGTTTTATAGTAGCCGTATAATTCTTATATAAACTGGCTTTGTTTTGCTTTATGGCTAATAACAGTCATTTGATTTTCACATTATTAATGAATTATGCCTTATTATGTTAGAAACTTGCCAGCAGACAGAGGATTAGAAAAAAAAACATTTCTAAAAGCATATTGTAGTATGCATTTCAATATTCTGTTCTTATGCACTTGCAGTATTCATATACTGTAGCCATAATAGCCTTATCTAACTTATTTCACATTAGAAATATAATATTTATTTTGCTACATTCATGAAATTAAAAATAATCTGGTCTTTTTCTTTCATGGTTAAATATTTGGAGCGAGCAAATATACATCACAACCACATTAAACATCATTTTTTTTTCATTTGGTGCACAATCTTTTCATGGACTAACATGAGAGTTATTCACAAGTGCAGGGCTTTTGAAATATGTTTCAAGTTTAAAAAAAAATATTTTATCTATGACATCTAATTTTGGTTCAGTAAAAGGTATCACAGCCTACAATAAATCTACACTTTGGTAAAAACTATAAATGTAAAAAAGAAAAAACAAATCACTTGGGTTAATTGTCATTAAGTGATGCCATCATTTCAGCTGCATAGTTAGTTAACTTTAATTTTGACACTTCAGAAAATATCCAATGCAATATTCTGCTTTTAAATCACATTCTATGAATAATATATAGAACAGCTTTTTGTATTCCTTGATTCTAAACATGTTTATATTGTTCCCATTTATTTTGAACTTGCTATTTAGATGCTTTGGTAGAACTTTCTCCCGAGTCACCTTTTTCCAACTGAATGAGCTTGGTCCTCTCTGATGATGTCACTATGGTTTCTACAACGGAGGTTTCCACTCTTCCTTCTTCCATTGGTCTACTTAGCTTGGAAGTTTCTTCTGCATTTTTTCCCACCTGCATGTCCTTCTCAACATCAATTGATTTTTCTTTAGAAGAAAACCCTAGTTTTGGAAATTTAAACCATGACAGCTTTTCCTTGGTCTTTGGAGAATCTTTTTCGGGTTTTGAAACTTGCTGAGTTTGTTCTCCTTGAACGGGTTCATTGCTGTCCACCTCATCTACTGTAGAAGTAAATGCAACATTAGGGAGCCAGAACTTATATTTGCTTGGGGATTTGTGACTTGCAGTTTGTTCTTTTTCTATTACACTTTTCTCCTCCGGCTCAGCGATTGCAGCTGGCTCACTGTTTTTAGATATTTCACGCATTACTACATCCTTTGTCTGAAGAGTGAAAACAGTGTCCGCAGGTTGGCTGGAAGACACCATTTCAACAGTAAACGTCTTAAGTTTTGGTACAGTGACATTAGATGACATTATTTCAAGTGTGGATTTATTTAACTCACTTTCGACAGAATGAGTACTTGATGTGCTGATTTGATTGGATGCCGCCAATTCTTGCTCTTCATTTTCCTGTGCATCAGATGGAAACTGCCTCTCTGAATTTTGGGTTTCTATATTACTGTGTGCCTCTGGCAGCTTGACCTTAAAGAGTGAAAATCCAAATTTAGGCGTTTCTGATCTGGTAATCTCATATTCTTTTACAATTTCAGTTGAATAACTGGACAACATCATATTTCCAGCCAATGTTCTGCTTGTTTCGAGTGTATCAGATGTCACCTCAGTTTCATACGCACTTTTAGTCTTCTGTGTTTTTTCACAACTGCTGTCTGAATATAAATCATCAGTTTTATCACTACTGCCAGGTTTTACAAATGTCTTTGTAGTTTCAGCAGGAGATGGCACACTAAATCTAAGATAATTTATTTGAGAAATGCTGACTGTCTGTGAATCCCCATCTTCATCCATTTTGTTTAAAGAGCTAGTTTCTACAAGTGGCACTTCCAAATCCTTGACATTTGCAATGACTTTGCCATCTTTTTCAACTGAACCTTTGTTTTCAGCCCAAACCTGAGCTATGAAATGGGGACGTCCAGCGTCAATTGCAAGAGGGACAGATGCGATTGCTATCTGAGGGTCTTCTTGGATTTGTCTATCCTTGTTGAAGCTAATTGGTCCACCAGCTAGATCCTCCATGTAGTCACACCGTTCAGTGTTCAGCTCCTGAGATTTCAATTCAAATGTTCTTTGCACTCTCCCGTTCTTTACTTCTTTGTTAACCCCTTCAGCTCTATCTGTAGATATATCTTTAAAAGGATGTATGCTGGTAATCACCGATTTTTTAACATCTAATTTAGGTAAACTGGGATCAGATTTATCTTGAATGTGGAATCCAAGTGAATCATCCATTGTTTCTACTCCTGTGATGTCTGGGGCAGATTGATTAGCTGTACAACTTATAGCCACCGTTTTCAACTTGTCTTTATTCGTTAAGTCATATTCGTGAAGGGTAAAACCAACTTCTTCATGGCCAACAGAAATATTGAAAGTCTCTTTTTCATCTTGTTGAGCAGAAAATGCCAAAACGGGCATCTTTACTTTTGGGAAGGATAATTTAAATCCAGCTCTCATTGGTTTGATTTGATTTTCAACCACTTCATCTTTATCATCAGATAAAGTAACGTTGTTTGCTTCATCAGACACAAGGGTAACTCCCTCAATATTGTCTATACTTGCACTTATGTCTGATCCTTTAACTTTAATAGCTGTAGTTTGAAACATTTTCATTGTCATCTGTTGATCTTTATTCCCTGTCTCTCTTGTTTCTGACACTGCCAAGGAGTTAAGAGTACTGTCATCTATGGAAGGAAGGACAATTTCTAAATCTTGCCGTTTCAGATCAGAATTTTCCATTGTAACTGAAGATTGAACTTGGTACATTTCTTCATTAGCAATAATATTAGTAGTTTCGAGATCTGTGTTTGCAAATTTGCTGTTCGCACTGCGTTTCTCATCTTCAACATGATCAACTGACTGACTTGTTTTCCCCTTTCTTCCAGGGAGATGAATAGAGGGCAGTTTGAAGCTTGACCATTTGAATGAACTTTCATGTGTTTCAGGCTCACATACATCAACTGCTTCCACCAAAGTTTCAGACCCAATATCTCCTACTGAACTTCCTCCTGTAATATTGGCAGCTTCTGTAAATCCTGCTGACTTTGTAAAGGACATGTATAAGTTATCCTTTGCTACGTCTTCATCTGTACCTACCTCCTTAGGGACCATAACAGAAATCAATGGCATTTTGAAATATGGAAACTGAATCTTGATTTTGTCTTCGGAGTTAGTGACATTAATTGCTTCAGACATGACTATTGTTGGTACATCACCTAAATCACTTTCTTTGTGTCCATGGACCTCCCTCCCACCTAATACATCAAGAGAGGGAAAATTAATATCACTCTGTACCTGAAGTTCCCTAACTTTTTTTTCATCAACTTGACCAGACATATTATCTTGAGGAACTATAAGAGCGAGTTTGTCTGCACTGATATTAGTATTAACCACTGAGTCGCTGATGGAAGGTTTGGAAAACTCCAGTTTAGGCATGTGAAACCTACTAAATAGACCTGTATTTCCTTTTTCAGTGGTAGGTCCAGGCCCCTTTCCCCCCATAACAACGTTTAATTCACTGATATCAGTCTTTTGTTGATTTTCAGAGGTAGAGAAATCCTCTTGTTCTTGAGTTTCCTTTTCAAAATCTGTGACCGAGGTTTTTATTACATCTTTTATTGAAAAATCAGTATCACTATCATGACTTGTTTTCTCTTTCTTGCCCCTAAAACTAAGTGAAGAAAGGTTAAAGGATGGCAGTTTGAATGGGCTTTTAGGTTTTTCTTCAGATGACTGCCTTGTGGTTTTCTCAGTCTTTAACACTGGTCTCGTAATCTCAACTTTGGTATCATCTTTCAGTGGTGAAATATCCCCAGAATGAATGATGTCAACCTTTTTGTCAGGTTTGCTAAATATTGGCATTTGTATTTTCCAACCTGAAGATTCTGTTCCTTCCTCTAAAATTGCAGCTTTACCTTCTGCTGCTGGGGGTTCCATAGTCATTTCAGAACTTCCTTCAAACTTTTCAAATGTATTATCTTTCATATCTTCATCTGCAATATAAATGCTTTCTTCAATGACTGTAACACCAAACATTGGCATCGAGAAGTCAGGAAAACTGATTCTAGAGAAATCAGACTGTTTAAGAATAATATCACCAGGAGACTTTAAGGGAAATGATGCATTCTGAGATTGTCTCCGGATTTCTGGGACAGTTACATTTTTTATTTCCAACACTTTTTCTTGTTCCACTTGAACAGGTACCAAATTTTGAGGACGGTCAATATTATTTCTTTCTTTACTATCATCGGTGTCAACTTGCGAATCTATAAGTGAAAGCTTAGAAGACTCAAGGAAAGGCAGCATGGCTTCTGAAGGTTTGGATTCCATAATAAGAACACCGATCTTATTTTTGTCAGTAGTTGTTTCAGTGTTGGGATCTCTTACAAGTTTCTCACGTTCAAATGCCAATGAAGAATAATAATTTTGTTCCATTCCTTCCTCCAAAGCTCTATCTTCAACATCTACCACTGGACCTTTCACTGTCATTTCGGCAGCTCCTGCACTTCCTTCTGCCATTGTAAAAGGAAGATCTAATGTATATGCTTCAATGTCTTCATCTGCAATATAAATTCTTTCTTCAAGAACTGTAACACCAAACTGTGGCATTGAAGAGTTAGGGAAACTGATTATTCCAGTTGTCCCAGGAACAGAGACATTTACATCAGCTCTCACATCAATAGATGGGGTTTTGATGTCAGGTTCTGCTACTGATTGAACTTCCTCAACTCTATCTTCAACTCTTTTATGGGTCATATCCAAAGAAAGAACAGTACTATCCTTTATTGAATGGTCTTTAATGTCCAGCTCTGATTCGGAAACAGGAGGTTTAGTAAAGTCCCACTTAGATATCTTGAACTCTGGATGTTCTTGCTCCATACAGACTATATTTGCCGTCTCTCTTTCAGCTTTAGTTCTGGCCATCAAATTACTGGAATCACAAACATAACCGTCCAATTCAATTTCGGAAGAAGATAAATCATACTCTAACTCGGGAAAAGTTATGTCTAGCTCACTACTTTTTCCTGAAGTGATTGTTTTGTAAAGCTTTGTAATTTTTGACATATACTTTCTTATTTTACTCTTTGTTTCCTCAATTTCTTCTGCAGGTGTCTCCTTATCAATATCTATTGCAGCCGTTTTTATTTTCGCTTCTGCAACTTTCATCTCTTGGTCTGCTTCCAGGGCTTGGACAGCAACAAGCTGATCGTCCTCACTAACATTGTCTACAAGTAGGCTTGTTGTCTCTCTTTTGCTACTTAGACTAAAGGAGGGCAGATTAATGGTTTGCAAAGTGAATGCACTTTGTAGCTGCGCAGGCTCCCTTTTTTCATCTGACTCCATAAAGACACTGTCAGTCTTAAACTCCATTCCCTCAACCTTGGTCTCAATGTCATCTTTCGGTAGTGCAATATCCTCAGAATAAACAATGTCAGCTTTTTCATCAGATTTTCTAAATATTGGCATTTTTAGTGTTGGCATTTGTATTTCCCAGCTTGAAGATTCTTTTTCGTCTTTTACAGTTGCAACTTTAGCATCCATTGCTGGATATTCTACTGTAAATTCAGCAGCTTCCACATGTCTTCCTGACTTTGTTAAAGTAACATCCAATTTACCCTTTTCACTTTCTTCAATTGAATCATCATCTATACATACAGTGGCTCCAAGACCAATCTTTTGCATTTGCAAGTGGGGGAAATCAATTTTGCTTTTTGTCTTACAAATCGTTACATCCTTTTTGTCTACAGTGAACTCAGCTGGCACAACTCTTTCCATTGTCTCCAAAACTTTTACCTCAGTTGTCACATCAAGGGATGAAATTTTAATGTCAGGGTCGTCTACAGATTGAACTTTCTCAACTTTATCTGTATCTCTATGAACTGTCATACCATCTTGAGGAAGATCAATAAAATATTTTTCTAGACTGTCTATAATGTCCACTTCTGATTCATTAATAGAATGTTTGGTAAAGGCTGCTTTTGATATCTTGAACTCTGGATCTTCTTCTTTCATACAGATTATAGCTGTCTCCTCGTTTGTGATTAGTTTTGCAATGTCAGTTTTGGGCATCCTATCTTTGGAATAAACAAGGACACCTTCACTTTTCATTTCAGAGGAAGGTAAATCATCCTCAACTTGTGGTGCAATTATATCTTGTCCCTGGCTTTTTACAGTAGTGATTGTCTTTTCCACCTTTGTAATCTGTTTCCTTTGCATTTTTATTTTGCTCTTTGTTTGCTCAATTTCTTCTGCAGATTTCTCCTTATCAAAATCTATGACAGCGTATTTTAATTCCACGTCTCCAACTTTGATCTCTTGGTCTGCTTCAAAGGCTTTGACTGCAACAAGCTGATAATCCTCACTTACTTTGTTTACAAGTAGGCTTGTTGTCTCTCTTTTGCTTCTTAGACTAAAAGAGGGCAGTTTCATGGTTTTCTGTGTGGATGCCCTTTCTAGCTGTTCAGGCTCCCTATTTCCTTCTGGCTCCATTATGAAACTCTCAGTCTTCAACTCCATTCGCTCAACCTTCGTCTCAATATCATCTTTGGGAAGTGCAATATCCTCAGGATAAGCAATATCAGTCTTTTTATCAGATATTCTAAACATTGGCATTTTTAGTCGTGGCATTTGCATTTCCCAACCTAAAGATTCTTTTTCTTTTTTTACAGTTTCAACTTTAGCTTCCATTGCTGGACTTTCTACTGTTACGTCTTCCCCGTGGCTTTTTACTGTAGTGATTGTCTTTTCCACCTTTGTAATAATTTTCCTATGCTTTTTTATATTGCTCTCTGTTTGCTCAATTTGTTCTGCAGGCTTTTCCTTACCAATATCTATTGCAGCAGTTTTTAACTCCATTTCTCCAACTTTGATCTCTTGGTCTGCTTCAAGGGCTTGGACTATAAAAAGCTGATCGTCCTCACTTACTTTATCTACAAGTAGGCTTGTTGTCTCTCTTTTGCTCCTTACGGTACAGGAGGGTAGATTAATGGTTTGAATTGTGAATGCACTTTCTTTCTGCCCAGACTCCCTTTTTTCTTCTGCCTCCATTATGACACTCTCAGTCTTCAACTTGATTCCCTCAACTTTGATCTCAATGTCATCTTTCAGTAGTGCAATATCCTCAGGATAAACAATGTCAGCCTTCTTATCAGATTTTCTAAACGTTGGTATTGTTCCTCTTTCCATTTGTATTTCCCAGCCTGAAGATTCTTTTTCTTGTTCTACAGTTTCAACTTTAGCATCCAATGCTGGAATTTCTACTGTCAATTCAGCAGCTTCCACACTTCTTTCTGACTTGGTTAAAGTAACATCCAATTGACCTTTTTCAGTTTTCTCAATTGAATCATCATCTGTAGATACAGTGGCTCCAAACCCAATCTTTGGCATTTGAAAGTGGGGGAAATGAATCTTGCTTTTTGTCTCACAAACAGTTACATCACTTTTGTCTACAGTGAACTCAGTTGGCACAACTCTTTCCATTGTCTTCACAACCTTTACCTCGGTTCTCACATCAAGAGATGATATTTTGATGTCGGAATCGGCTACAGATTGAATTTTGTCAACTTCATCTGTATCTCTATGAACTGTCATATCATCTTGAGGAAGATCAATAATATATTTTTCTAGACTGTATTCAATGTCCACTTCTGTTTCAGTAAAAGAAGGTTTGGTAAAGGCTGCTTTTGATATCTTGAACTCTGGACCTTCTTCCTTCATACAGATTATAGCTGTTTTCTCTTTTGTTGTTATTTTTTCAATTTCAGTTTTGGGCATCATATCTTTGGAATCACCAAAGTCACCTTCACCTTTAACATCAGAGGAAGGTAAATCATCCTCAACTTGTGGTGCAATTATGTCTTCCCCATGGCTTTTTACGGTTGTGATTGTCTTTTCCACCTTTGTAATCTTTTTCCTATGCTTTTTTGTTTTGCTCCCTGTTTGCTCAATTTCTTCTGCAGCTTTTTCCTTATCAATATCTATTGCAGCAGTTTTTAAGTCCACTTCTCCAAATTTGATCTCTTGATCTGCTCCAAGGGCTTGGACTGGAAAAAGCTGATCATCCTCACTTACTTTGTCTATAAGTGGGCTTGTTGTCTCTCTTTTGCTTCTTACAGTACAGGAGGGTAGATTAATAGTTTGAATTGTGAATGCACTTTCTTGCTGTCCAGACTCCATTTTTTCTTCTGCCTCCATTATGACACTTTCAGTCTTCAACTTGATATCCTCAACCTTGATCTCAATGTCATCTTTCCGTAGTGCAATATCCTCAGGATAAACAATGTCAGCCTTTTTATCAGATTTTCTAAACCTTGGCATTGTTCCTCTTTCAATTTGTATTTCCCAACCTGAAGATTCTTTTTCTTGCTCCACAGTTTCAACTTTCATTGCTGGACTATCTACTGTCAATTCTGCAGCTTCCACACTTCTTTTTGACTTGGTTAAAGTAACATCCAATCTACCCTTTTCAGTTTTCTCAATTGAATCATCATCTGTAGATACAGTGGCTCCAAACCCAATCTTTGGTATTTGAAAGTGGGGGAAATGAATCTTACTTTTTGTCTTAGAAACCGTTACATCGCTTTTGTCTACAGTGAACTCAGTTGGCACAACTCTTTCCATTGTCTTCACAACCTTTACCTCGGTTCTCACATCAAGAGATGATATTTTGATGTCGGAATCGGCTACAGATTGAATTTTGTCAACTTCATCTGTATCTCTATGAACTGTCATATCATCTTGAGGAAGATCAATAATATATTTTTCTAGACTGTATTCAATGTCCACTTCTGTTTCAGTAAAAGAAGGTTTGGTAAAGGCTGCTTTTGATATCTTGAACTCTGGACCTTCTTCCTTCATACAGATTATAGCTGTTTTCTCTTTTGTTGTTATTTTTTCAATTTCAGTTTTGGGCATCATATCTTTGGAATCACCAAAGTCACCTTCACTTTTAACATCAGAGGAAGGTAAATCATCCTCAACTTGTGGTGCAATTATGTCTTCCCCATGGCTTTTTACGGTTGTGATTGTCTTTTCCACCTTTGTAATCTTTTTCCTATGCTTTTTTGTTTTGCTCCCTGTTTGCTCAATTTCTTCTGCAGCTTTTTCCTTATCAATATCTATTGCAGCAGTTTTTAAGTCCACTTCTCCAAATTTGATCTCTTGATCTGCTCCAAGGGCTTGGACTGGAAAAAGCTGATCATCCTCACTTACTTTGTCTATAAGTGGGCTTGTTGTCTCTCTTTTGCTTCTTACAGTACAGGAGGGTAGATTAATAGTTTGAATTGTGAATGCACTTTCTTGCTGCCCAGACTGCATTTTTTCTTCTGCCTCCATTATGACACTTTCAGTCTTCAACTTGATATCCTCAACCTTGATCTCAATGTCATCTTTCCGTAGTGCAATATCCTCAGGATAAACAATGTCAGCCTTTTTATCAGATTTTCTAAACCTTGGCATTGTTCCTCTTTCAATTTGTATTTCCCAACCTGAAGATTCTTTTTCTTGCTCCACAGTTTCAACTTTCATTGCTGGACTATCTACTGTCAATTCTGCAGCTTCCACACTTCTTTTTGACTTGGTTAAAGTAACATCCAATCTACCCTTTTCAGTTTTCTCAATTGAATCATCATCTGTAGATACAGTGGCTCCAAACCCAATCTTTGGCATTTGAAAGTGGGGGAAATGAATCTTACTTTTTGTCTTAGAAACCGTTACATCGCTTTTGTCTACAGTGAACTCAGTTGGCACAACTCTTTCCATTGTCTTCACAACCTTTACCTCGGTTGTCACCTCAAGAGATGAAATTTTGATGTCGGAATCGGCTACAGATTGAATTTTGTCAACTTCATCTGTATCTCTATGAATTGTCATATCATCTTGAGGAAGATCAATAATATATTTTTCTAGACTATATTCAATGTCCACTTCTGATTCAGTAACAGAAGGTTTGGTAAAGGCTGCTTTTGATATTGTGAACTCTGGACTTTCTTCCTTCATACAGATTATAGCTGTTTTCTCTTTTGTGATTATTTTTGCAATTTCAGTTTTGGGCATCATATCTTTGGAATCACCAAAGTCACCTTCACTTTTAACATCAGAGGAAGGTAAATCATCCTCAACTTGTGGTGCAATTATGTCTTCCCCATGGCTTTTTACGGTTGTGATTGTCTTTTCCACCTTTGTAATCTTTTTCCTATACTTTTTTGTTTTGCTCCCTGTTTGCTCAATTTCTTCTGCAGCTTTTTCCTTATCAATATCTATTGCAGCAGTTTTTAATTCCACTTCTCCAACTTTGATCTCTTGGTCTGCTTCAAGGGCTTGGACTGCAAAAAGCTGATCATCCTCACTTACTTTGTCTACAAGTAGGCTTGTTGTCTCTCTTTTGCTTCTTACAGTACAGGAGGGTAGATTAATGGTTTGAATTATGAAAGCACTTTCTTGCTGCCCATTCTCCCTTTTTTCTTCTGCCTCCATTATGACACTTTCAGTCTTCAACTTGATACCCTCAACCTTGATCTCAATGTCATCTTTCCGTAGTGCAATATCCTCAGGATAAACAATGTCAGCCTTTTTATCAGATTTTCTAAACGTTGGCATTGTTCCTCTTTGCATTTGTATTTCCCAGCCTGAAGATTCTTTTTCTTGCTCCACAGTTTCAACTTTAGCATCAATTGCTGGACTTTCTACTGTCAATTCTGCAGCTTCCACACTTCTTATTGACTTGGTTAAAGTAACATCCAATTTACCCTTTTCAGTTTTCTCAATTGAATCATCATCTGTAGATACAGTGGCTCCAAACCCAATCTTTGGCATTTGAAAGTGGGGGAAATGAATCTTACTTTTTGTCTCACAAACCGTTACATCGCTTTTGTCTACAGTGAACTCAGTTGGCACAACTCTTTCCATTGTCTTCACAACCTTAACCTCGGTTGTCACATCAAGAGATGAAATTTTGATGTCGGAATCGGCTACAGATTGAATTTTGTCAACTTCATCTGTATCTCTATGAATTGTCATATCATCTTGAGGAAGATCAATAATATATTTTTCTAGACTATATTCAATGTCCACTTCTGATTCAGTAACAGAAGGTTTGGTAAAGGCTGCTTTTGATATTGTGAACTTTGGACTTTCTTCCTTCATACAGATTATAGCTGTTTTCTCTTTTGTGATTATTTTTGCAATTTCAGTTTTGGGCATCATATCTTTGGAATCACCAAGGTCACCTTCACTTTTAACATCAGAGGAAGGTAAATCATCCTCAACTTGTGGTGCAATTATATCTTCACCATGGCTTTTAACTGTTGAGATTGTCTTTTCCACCTTTGTAATCTTTTTCCTATGCTTTTTTATTTTGCTCTTTGTTTGCTCAATTTCTTCTGCAGCTTTTCCCTTGTCAATATCTATTGCAGCAGTTTTTAATTCCACTTCTCCAACTTTGGTCTCTTGATCTGCTCCAAGGGCTTGGACTGGAAAAAGCTGCTCATTATCACTTACTTTGTCTACAAGTAGACTTGTTGTCTCTCTTTTGCTTCTTACAGTACAGGAGGGTAGATTAATGGTTTGAATTGTGAATGCACTTTCTTGCTGCCCAGACTCCCTTTTTTCTTCTGCCTCCATTATGACACTTTCAGTCTTCAACTTGATACCCTCAACCTTGATCTCAATGTCATCTTTCCCTAGTGCAATATCCTCAGGATAAACAATGTCAGCCTTTTTATCAGATTTTCTAAACGTTGGCATTGTTCCTCTTTCAATTTGTATTTCCCAGCCTGAAGATTCTTTTTCTTGCTCCACAGTTTCAACTTTCATTGCTGGACTATCTACTGTCAATTCTGAAGCTTCCACACTTCTTTTTGACTTGGTTAAAGTAACATCCAAATGACCTTTTTCAGTTTTCTCAATTGAATCATCATCTGTAGATACAGTGGCTCCAAACCCAATCTTTGGCATTTGAAAGTGGGGGAAATGAATCTTACTTTTTGTCTTAGAAACCGTTACATCGCTTTTGTCTACAGTGAACTCAGTTGGCACAACTCTTTCCATTGTCTTCACAACCTTTACCTCGGTTGTCACCTCAAGAGATGAAATTTTGATGTCGGAATCGGCTACAGATTGAATTTTGTCAACTTCATCTGTATCTCTATGAATTGTCATATCATCTTGAGGAAGATCAATAATATATTTTTCTAGACTATATTCAATGTCCACTTCTGATTCAGTAACAGAAGGTTTGGTAAAGGCTGCTTTTGATATTGTGAACTCTGGACTTTCTTCCTTCATACAGATTATAGCTGTTTTCTCTTTTGTGATTATTTTTGCAATTTCAGTTTTGGGCATCATATCTTTGGAATCACCAAAGTCACCTTCACTTTTAACATCAGAGGAAGGTAAATCATCCTCAACTTGTGGTGCAATTATGTCTTCCCCATGGCTTTTTACGGTTGTGATTGTCTTTTCCACCTTTGTAATCTTTTTCCTATACTTTTTTGTTTTGCTCCCTGTTTGCTCAATTTCTTCTGCAGCTTTTTCCTTATCAATATCTATTGCAGCAGTTTTTAATTCCACTTCTCCAACTTTGATCTCTTGGTCTGCTTCAAGGGCTTGGACTGCAAAAAGCTGATCATCCTCACTTACTTTGTCTACAAGTAGGCTTGTTGTCTCTCTTTTGCTTCTTACAGTACAGGAGGGTAGATTAATGGTTTGAATTATGAAAGCACTTTCTTGCTGCCCAGACTCCCTTTTTTCTTCTGCCTCCATTATGACACTTTCAGTCTTCAACTTGATACCCTCAACCTTGATCTCAATGTCATCTTTCCGTAGTGCAATATCCTCAGGATAAACAATGTCAGCCTTTTTATCAGATTTTCTAAACGTTGGCATTGTTCCTCTTTGCATTTGTATTTCCCAGCCTGAAGATTCTTTTTCTTGCTCCACAGTTTCAACTTTAGCATCAATTGCTGGACTTTCTACTGTCAATTCTACAGCTTCCACACTTCTTTTTGACTTGGTTAAAGTAACATCCAATTTACCCTTTTCAGTTTTCTCAATTGAATCATCATCTGTAGATACAGTGGCTCCAAACCCAATCTTTGGCATTTGAAAGTGGGGGAAATGAATCTTGCTTTTTGTCTCACAAACCGTTACATCGCTTTTGTCTACAGTGAACTCAGTTGGCACAACTCTTTCCATTGTCTTCACAACCTTAACCTCGGTTGTCACATCAAGAGATGAAATTTTGATGTCGGAATCGGCTACAGATTGAATTTTGTCAACTTCATCTGTATCTCTATGAATTGTCATATCATCTTGAGGAAGATCAATAATATATTTTTCTAGACTATATTCAATGTCCACTTCTGATTCAGTAACAGAAGGTTTGGTAAAGGCTGCTTTTGATATTGTGAACTTTGGACTTTCTTCCTTCATACAGATTATAGCTGTTTTCTCTTTTGTGATTATTTTTGCAATTTCAGTTTTGGGCATCATATCTTTGGAATCACCAAGGTCACCTTCACTTTTAACATCAGAGGAAGGTAAATCATCCTCAACTTGTAGTGCAATTATATCTTCACCATGCCTTTTAACTGTTGAGATTGTCTTTTCCACCTTTGTAATCTTTTTCCTATGCTTTTTTATTTTGCTCTTTGTTTGCTCAATTTCTTCTGCAGCTTTTCCCTTGTCAATATCTATTGCAGCAGTTTTTAATTCCACTTCTCCAACTTTGGTCTCTTGATCTGCTCCAAGGGCTTGGACTGGAAAAAGCTGCTCATCATCACTTACTTTGTCTACAAGTAGACTTGTTGTCTCTCTTTTGCTTCTTGCAGTACAGGAGGGTAGATTAATGGTTTGAATTGTGAATGCACTTTCTTGCTGTCCAGACTCCCTTTTTTCTTCTGCCTCCATTATGACACTTTCAGTCTTCAACTTGATACCCTCAACCTTGATCTCAATGTCATCTTTCCCTAGTGCAATATCCTCAGGATAAACAATGTCAGCCTTTTTATCAGATTTTCTAAACGTTGGCATTGTTCCTCTTTGCATTTGTATTTCCCAGCCTGAAGATTCTTTTTCTTGTTCTACAGTTTCAACTTTAGCATCCATTGCTGGACTTTCTACTGTCAATTCTGAAGCTTCCACACTTCTTTTTGACTTGGTTAAAGTAACATCCAAATGACCTTTTTCAGTTTTCTCAATTGAATCATCATCTGTAGATACAGTGGCTCCAAACCCAATCTTTGGCATTTGAAAGTGGGGGAAATGAATCTTGCTTTTTGTCTCACAAACCGTTACATCACTTTTGTCTACAGTGAACTCAGTTGGCACAACTCTTTCCATTGTCTTCACAACCTTTCCCCCGGTTGTCACCTTAAGAGATGAAATTTTGATGTCGGATTCGGCGACGGATTGAATATTCTCAACTTCATCTGTATCTCTATGAATTGTCATATCATCTTGAGGAAGATCAATAATATATTTTTCTAGACTGTATTCAATGTGCACTTCTGATTCAGTAACAGAAGGTTTGGTAAAGGCTGCTTTTGATGTCTTGAACTCTGGACTTTCTTCCTTCATACAGATTATAGCTGTTTTCTCTTTCGTGATTATTTTTGCAATTTCAGTTTTGGGCATCATATCTTTGGAATCACCAAAGTCACCTTCACTTTTAACATCAGAGGAAGGTAAATCATCCTCAACTTGTGGTGCAATTATATCTTCCCCATGGCTTTTAACTGTAGTGATTGTCTTTTCCACCTTTGTAATCTTTTTCCTATGCTTTTTTATTTTGCTCTTTGTTTGCTCAATTTCTTCTGCAGCTTTTTCCTTATCAATATCTATTGCAGCAGTTTTTAATTCCACTTCTCCAACTTTGATCTCTTGGTCTGCTTCAATGGTTTGGACTACAACAAGCTGATCATCCTCACTTACTTTCTCTACAAGTAGGCTTGTTGTCTCTCTTTTGCTTCTTACGGTACAGGAGGGTAGATTAATGGTTTGAATTGTGAATGCACTTTCTTGCTGCCCAGACTCCCTTTTTTCTTCTGCCTCCATTATCACACTCTCAGTCTTCAACTTGATTCCCTCAACCTCGATCTCAATGTCATCTTTCAGTAGTGCAATATCCTCAGGATAAACAATGTCAGCCTTCTTATCAGATTTTCTAAACGTTGGCATTGTTCCTCTTTCCATTTGTATTTCCCAGCCTGAAGATTCTTTTTCTTGTTCTACAATTTCAACTTTAGCATCCATTGCTGGACTTTCTATTGTCAATTCTGCAGCTTCCACACTTCTTTCTGACTTTGTTAAAGTAACATCCAATTTACCTTTTTCAGTTTTCTCAATTGAATCATCATCTGTAGATACAGTGGCTCCAAACCCAATCTTTGGCATTTGAATGTGGGGGAAATGAATCTTGCTTTTTGTCTCACAAACCGTTACATCGCTTTTGTCTACAGTGAACTCAGTTGGCACAACTCTTTCCATTGTCTTCACAACCTTTACCTCGGTTGTCACATCAAGAGATGAAATTTTGATGTCGGAATCGGCTACAGATTGAATTTTCTCAACTTCATCTGTATCTCTATGAATAGTCATAACATTTTGAGGAAGAAAAATAATGGATTTTTCTAGAATGTCAACTTCTGAATCAGTAACAGAAAGTTTGGTAAAATCTGCTTTTGATATCTTGAACTCTGGAACTTCATCCTTCATACAGATTATAGCTGTCTTCTCTTTTGTGATTATTTTTGAAATTTCAGTTTTGGGCATCATATCTTTGGAATCACCACGGGCACCCTCAGTTTTAATTTCAGAGAATGGTAAATCATCCTCAACTTGTGGTGCAATTATGTCTTCCCCATGGCTTTTTACTGTTGAGATTGTCTTTTCCACCTTTGTAATCTTTTTCCTATAGTTTTTTGTTTTGCTCCCTGTTTGCTCAATTTCTTCTGCAGCTTTTTCCTTATCAATATCTATTGCAGCAGTTTTTAATTCCACTTCTCCAACTTTGATCTCTTGGTCTGCTTCAAGGGCTTGGACTGCAACAAGCTGATCATCCTCACTTACTTTGTCTACAAGTAGGCTTGTTGTCTCTCTTTTGCTTCTTACGGTACAGGAGGGTAGATTAATGGTTTGAATTGAGAATGCACTTTCTTGCTGCCCAGACTCCATTTTTTCTTCTGCCTCCATTATCACACGGTCAGTCTTCAACTTGATTCCCTCAACCTTGATCTCAATGTCATCTTTCAGTAGTGCAATATCCTCAGGATAAACAATGTCAGCCTTCTTATCAGATTTTCTAAACGTTGGCATTGTTCCTCTTTGCATTTGTATTTCCCAGCCTGAAGATTCTTTTTCTTGTTCTACAGTTTCAACTTTAGCATCCAATGCTGGAATTTCTACTGTCAATTCTGTAGCTTCCATACTTCTTTCTGACTTGGTTAAAGTAACACCCAATTTACCTTTTTCAGTTTTCTCAATTGAATTATCATCTGTAGATACAGTGGCTCTAAACCCAATCTTTGGCATTTGAATGTGGGGGAAATGAATCTTACTTTTTGTCTCACAAACCGTTACATCGCTTTTGTCTACAGTGAACTCAGTTGGCACAACTCTTTCCATTGTCTTCACAACCTTTACCTCGGTTGTCACATCAAGAGATGAAATTTTGATGTCGGAAACGGCTACAGATTGAATTTTGTCAACTTCATCTGTATCTCTATGAATTGTCATATCATCTTGAGGAAGATCAATAATATATTTTTCTAGACTATATTCAATGTCCACTTTTGATTCAGTAACAGAAGGTTTGGTAAAGGCTGCTTTTGATATCTTGAACTCTGGACCTTCTTCCTTCATACAGATTATAGCTGTTTTCTCTTTTGTGGTTATTTTTTCAATTTCAGTTTTGGGCATCATATCTTTGGAATCACCAAAGTCACCTTCACTTTTAACATCAGAGGAAGGTAAATCATCCTCAACTTGTGGTGCAATTATGTCTTTCCCATGGCTTTTTACGGTTGTGATTGTCTTTTCCACCTTTGTAATCTTTTTCCTATGCTTTTTTGTTTTGCTCCCTGTTTGCTCAACTTCTTCTGCAGCCTTTTCCTTATCAATATCTATTGCAGCAGTTTTTAATTCCACTTCTCCAACTTTGATCTCTTGGTCTGCTTCAAGGGCTTGGACTGCAAAAAGCTGATCATCCTCACTTACTTTGTCTACAAGTAGGCTTGTTGTCTCTCTTTTGCTTCTTACAGTACAGGAGGGTAGATTAATGGTTTGAATAATGAATGCACGTTCTTGCTGCCCAGACTCCCTTTTTTCTTCTGCCTCCATTATGACACTTTCAGTCTTCAACTTGATACCCTCAACCTTGATCTCAATGTCATCTTTCCGTAGTGCAATATCCTCAGGATAAACAATGTCAGCCTTTTTATCAGATTTTCTAAACATTGGCATTGTTCCTCTTTGCATTTGTATTTCCCAGCCTGAAGATTCTTTTTCTTGCTCCACAGTTTCAACTTTAGCATCCATTGCTGGACTATCTACTGTCAATTCTGCAGCTTCCACACTTCTTTTTGACTTGGTTAAAGTAACATCCAATTTACCCTTTTCAGTTTTCTCAATTGAATCATCATCTGTAGATACAGTGGCTCCAAACCCAATCTTTGGCATTTGAAAGTGGGGGAAATGAATCTTACTTTTTGTCTCACAAACCGTTACATCGCTTTTGTCTACAGTGAACTCAGTTGGCACAACTCTTTCCATTGTCTTCACAACCTTTCCCTCGGTTGTCACATCAAGAGATGAAATTTTGATGTCGGAATCGGCTACAGATTGAATTTTGTCAACTTCATCTGTATCTCTATGAATTGTCATATCATCTTGAGGAAGATCAATAATATATTTTTCTAGACTATATTCAATGTCCACTTCTGATTCAGTAACAGAAGGTTTGGTAAAGGCTGCTTTTGATATTGTGAACTTTGGACTTTCTTCCTTCATACAGATTATTGCTGTTTTCTCTTTTGTGATTATTTTTGCAATTTCAGTTTTGGGCATCATATCTTTGGAATCACCAAGGTCACCTTCACTTTTAACATCAGAGGAAGGTAAATCATCCTCAACTTGTGGTGCAATTATATCTTCACCATGGCTTTTAACTGTTGAGATTGTCTTTTCCACCTTTGTAATCTTTTTCCTATGCTTTTTTATTTTGCTCTTTGTTTGCTCAATTTCTTCTGCAGCTTTTCCCTTGTCAATATCTATTGCAGCAGTTTTTAATTCCACTTCTCCAACTTTGGTCTCTTGATCTGCTCCAAGGGCTTGGACTGGAAAAAGCTGCTCATCATCACTTACTTTGTCTACAAGTAGACTTGTTGTCTCTCTTTTGCTTCTTACAGTACAGGAGGGTAGATTAATGGTTTGAATTGTGAATGCACTTTCTTGTTGCCCAGACTCCCTTTTTTCTTCTGCCTCCATTATGACACTTTCAGTCTTCAACTTGATACCCTCAACCTTGATCTCAATGTCATCTTTCCCTAGTGCAATATCCTCAGGATAAACAATGTCAGCCTTTTTATCAGATTTTCTAAACGTTGGCATTGTTCCTCTTTGCATTTGTATTTCCCAGCCTGAAGATTCTTTTTCTTGTTCTACAGTTTCAACTTTAGCATCCATTGCTGGACTATCTACTGTCAATTCTGCAGCTTCCACACTTCTTTCTGACCTTGTTAAAGTAACATCCAAATTACTTTTTTCAGGCTTTTCAATTGAATCATCATCTGTAGATACAGTGGCTCCAAACCCAATCTTTGGCATTTGAAAGTGGGGGAAATGAATCTTGCTTTTTGTCTCACAAACAGTTACATCGCTTTTGTCTACAGTGAACTCAGTTGGCACAACTCTTTCCATTGTCTTCACAACCTTTACCTCGGTTGTCACATCAAGAGATGAAATTTTGATGTCGGATTCGGCTCCAGATTGAATTTTGTCAACTTCATCTGTATCTCTATGAATTGTCATATCATCTTGAGGAAGATCAATAATATATTTTTCTAGACTATATTCAATGTCCACTTCTGATTCAGTAACAGAAGGTTTGGTAAAGGCTGCTTTTGATTTTGTGAACTCTGGACTTTCTTCCGTCATACAGATTATAGCTGTTTTCTCTTTTGTGATTATTTTTTTAATTTCAGTTTTGGGCATCATATCTTTGGAATCACCAAGGTCACCTTCACTTTTAACACCAGGGGAAGGTAAATCATCCTCAACTTGTGGTGCAATTATATCTTCCCCATGGCTTTTAACTGTAGTGATTGTCTTTTCCACCTTTGTAAGCTTTTTCCTATACTTTTTTGTTTTGCTCCCTGTTCGCTCAATTTCTTCTGCAGCTTTTTCCTTATCAATATCTATTGCAGCAGTTTTTAATTCCACTTCTCCAACTTTGATCTCTTGGTCTGCTTCAAGATCTTGGATTGCAACAAGCTGATCATCCTCACTTACTTTGTCTACAAGTAGGCTTGTTGTCTCTCTTTTGCTTCTTGAGGTACAGGAGGGTAGATTAATGGTTTGAATTGTGAATGCACTTTCTTGCTGCCCAGACTCCCTTTTTTCTTCTGCCTCCATTATGACACTCTCAGTTTTCAACTTGATTCCCTCAACCTTAATCTCAATGTCATCTTTCAGTAGTGCAATATCCTCAGGATAAACAATGTCAGCCTTCTTATCAGATTTTCTAAACGTTGGCATTGTTCCTCTTTCCATTTGTATTTCCCAGCCTGAAGATTCTTTTTCTTGTTCTACAGTTTCAACTTTAGCATCCATTGCTGGACTTTCTACTGTCAATTCTGCAGCTTCCACACTTCTTTCTGACTTTTTTAAAGTAACATCCAATTGGCCTTTTTCAGTTTTCTCAATTGAATTATCATCTGTAGATACAGTGGCTCTAAACCCAATCTTTGGCATTTGAAAGTGGGGGAAATGAATCTTACTTTTTGTCTCACAAACCGTTACATCGCTTTTGTCTACAGTGAACTCAGTTGGCACAACTCTTTCCATTGTCTTCACAACCTTAACCTCGGTTGTCACATCAAGAGATGAAATTTTGATGTCGGAATCGGCTACAGATTGAATTTTGTCAACTTCATCTGTATCTCTATGAATTGTCATATCATCTTGAGGAAGATCAATAATATATTTTTCTAGACTATATTCAATGTCCACTTCTGATTCAGTAACAGAAGGTTTGGTAAAGGCTGCTTTTGATATTGTGAACTTTGGACTTTCTTCCTTCATACAGATTATAGCTGTTTTCTCTTTTGTGATTATTTTTGCAATTTCAGTTTTGGGCATCATATCTTTGGAATCACCAAGGTCACCTTCACTTTTAACATCAGATGAAGGTAAATCATCCTCAACTTGTGGTGCAATTATATCTTCACCATGGCTTTTAACTGTTGAGATTGTCTTTTCCACCTTTGTAATCTTTTTCCTATGCTTTTTTATTTTGCTCTTTGTTTGCTCAATTTCTTCTGCAGCTTTTCCCTTGTCAATATCTATTGCAGCAGTTTTTAATTCCACTTCTCCAACTTTGGTCTCTTGATCTGCTCCAAGGGCTTGGACTGGAAAAAGCTGCTCATCATCACTTACTTTGTCTACAAGTAGACTTGTTGTCTCTCTTTTGCTTCTTACAGTACAGGAGGGTAGATTAATGGTTTGAATTGTGAATGCACTTTCTTGTTGCCCAGACTCCCTTTTTTCTTCTGCCTCCATTATGACACTTTCAGTCTTCAACTTGATACCCTCAACCTTGATCTCAATGTCATCTTTCCCTAGTGCAATATCCTCAGGATAAACAATGTCAGCCTTTTTATCAGATTTTCTAAACGTTGGCATTGTTCCTCTTTGCATTTGTATTTCCCAGCCTGAAGATTCTTTTTCTTGTTCTACAGTTTCAACTTTAGCATCCATTGCTGGACTATCTACTGTCAATTCTGCAGCTTCCACACTTCTTTCTGACCTTGTTAAAGTAACATCCAAATTACTTTTTTCAGGCTTTTCAATTGAATCATCATCTGTAGATACAGTGGCTCCAAACCCAATCTTTGGCATTTGAAAGTGGGGGAAATGAATCTTGCTTTTTGTCTCACAAACAGTTACATCGCTTTTGTCTACAGTGAACTCAGTTGGCACAACTCTTTCCATTGTCTTCACAACCTTTACCTCGGTTGTCACTTCAAGAGATGAAATTTTGATGTCGGATTCGGCTCCAGATTGAATTTTGTCAACTTCATCTGTATCTCTATGAATAGTCATATCATCTTGAGGAAGATCAATAATATATTTTTCTAGACTATATTCAATGTCCACTTCTGATTCAGTAACAGAAGGTTTGGTAAAGGCTGCTTTTGATTTTGTGAACTCTGGACTTTCTTCCGTCATACAGATTATAGCTGTTTTCTCTTTTGTGATTATTTTTTTAATTTCAGTTTTGGGCATCATATCTTTGGAATCACCAAGGTCACCTTCACTTTTAACATCAGGGGAAGGTAAATCATCCTCAACTTGTGGTGCAATTATATCTTCCCCATGGCTTTTAACTGTAGTGATTGTCTTTTCCACCTTTGTAAGCTTTTTCCTATACTTTTTTGTTTTGCTCCCTGTTCGCTCAATTTCTTCTGCAGCTTTTTCCTTATCAATATCTATTGCAGCAGTTTTTAATTCCACTTCTCCAACTTTGATCTCTTGGTCTGCTTCAAGATCTTGGATTGCAACAAGCTGATCATCCTCACTTACTTTGTCTACAAGTAGGCTTGTTGTCTCTCTTTTGCTTCTTGAGGTACAGGAGGGTAGATTAATGGTTTGAATTGTGAATGCACTTTCTTGCTGCCCAGACTCCCTTTTTTCTTCTGCCTCCATTATGACACTCTCAGTTTTCAACTTGATTCCCTCAACCTTAATCTCAATGTCATCTTTCAGTAGTGCAATATCCTCAGGATAAACAATGTCAGCCTTCTTATCAGATTTTCTAAACGTTGGCATTGTTCCTCTTTGCATTTGTATTTCCCAGCCTGAAGATTCTTTTTCTTGTTCTACAGTTTCAACTTTAGCATCCATTGCTGGACTTTCTACTGTCAATTCTGCAGCTTCCACACTTCTTTCTGACTTTTTTAAAGTAACATCCAATTGGCCTTTTTCAGTTTTCTCAATTGAATTATCATCTGTAGATACAGTGGCTCTAAACCCAATCTTTGGCATTTGAAAGTGGGGGAAATGAATCTTACTTTTTGTCTCACAAACCGTTACATCGCTTTTGTCTACAGTGAACTCAGTTGGCACAACTCTTTCCATTGTCTTCACAACCTTTACCTCGGTTGTCACATCAAGAGATGAAATTTTGATGTCGGAATCGGCTATAGATTGAATTTTGTCAACTTCATCTGTATCTCTATGAATTGTCATATCATCTTGAGGAAGATCAATAATATATTTTTCTAGACTATATTCAATGTCCACTTCTGATTCAGTAACAGAAGGTTTGGTAAAGGCTGCTTTTGATATTGTGAACTCTGGACTTTCTTCCTTCATACAGATTATAGCTGTCTTCTCTTTTGTGATTATTTTTGCAATTTCAGTTTTGGGCATCATATCTTTGGAATCACCAAGGTCACCTTCACTTTTAACATCAGAGGAAGGTAAATCATCCTCAACTTGTGGTGCAATTATATCTTCACCATGGCTTTTAACTGTTGAGATTGTCTTTTCCACCTTTGTAATCTTTTTCCTATGCTTTTTTATTTTGCTCTTTGTTTGCTCAATTTCTTCTGCAGCTTTTTCCTTATCAATATCTATTGCAGCAGTTTTTAATTCCACTTCTCCAACTTTGATCTCTTGGTCTGCTTCAAGGGTTTGGACTGCAACAAGCTGATCATCCTCACTTACTTTGTCTACAAGTAGGCTTGTTGTCTCTCTTTTGCTTCTTACGGTACAGGAGGGTAGATTAATGGTTTGAATTGTGAATGCACTTTCTTGCTGCCCAGACTCCCTTTTTTCTTCTGCCTCCATTATCACACTCTCAGTCTTCAACTTGATACCCTCAACCTCGATCTCAATGTCATCTTTCAGTAGTGCAATATCCTCAGGATAAACAATGTCAGCCTTCTTATCAGATTTTCTAAACGTTGGCATTGTTCCTCTTTGCATTTGTATTTCCCAGCCTGAAGATTCTTTTTCTTGTTCTACAATTTCAACTTTAGCATCCATTGCTGGACTTTCTATTGTCAATTCTGCAGCTTCCACACTTCTTTCTGACTTTGTTAAAGTAACATCCAATTTACCTTTTTCAGTTTTCTCAATTGAATCATCATCTGTAGATACAGTGGCTCCAAACCCAATCTTTGGCATTTGAATGTGGGGGAAATGAATCTTGCTTTTTGTCTCACAAACCGTTACATCGCTTTTGTCTACAGTGAACTCAGTTGGCACAACTCTTTCCATTGTCTTCGCAACCTTTCCCCCAGTTGTCACCTCAAGAGATGACATTTTGATGTCGGATTCGGCTCTAGATTGAATTTTCTCAACTTCATCTGTATCTCTATGAATAGTCATAACATCTTGAGGAAGAAAAATAATGTATTTTTCTAGAATGTCAACTTCTGAATCAGTAACAGAAGGTTTGGTAAAATCTGCTTTTGATATCTTGAACTCTGGAACGTCATCCTTCATACAGATTATAGCTGTCTTCTCTTTTGTGATTATTTTTGCCATTTCAGTTTTGGGCATCATATCTTTGGAATCACCAAAGTCACCTTCACTTTTAACATCAGAGGAAGGTAAATCATCCTCAACTTGTGGTGCAATTATGTCTTCCCCATGGCTTTTTACGGTTGTGATTGTCTTTTCCACCTTTGTAATCTTTTTCCTATACTTTTTTGTTTTGCTCCCTGTTTGCTCAATTTCTTCTGCAGCCTTTTCCTTATCAATATCTATTGCAGCAGTTTTTAATTCCACTTCTCCAACTTTGATCTCTTGGTCTGCTTCAAGGGCTTGGACTGCAAAAAGCTGATCATCCTCACTTACTTTGTCTACAAGTAGGCTTGTTGTCTCTCTTTTGCTTCTTACAGTACAGGAGGGTAGATTAATGGTTTGAATTGTGAATGCACTTTCTTGCTGCCCAGACTCCCTTTTTTCTTCTGCCTCCATTATGACACTTTCAGTCTTCAAATTGATGCCCTCAACCTTGATCTCAATGTCATCTTTCCGTAGTGCAATATCCTCAGGATAAACAATGTCAGCCTTTTTATCAGATTTTCTAAACATTGGCATTGTGCCTCTTTGCATTTGTATTTCCCAGCCTGAAGATTCTTTTTCTTGCTCCACAGTTTCAACTTTAGTATCCATTGCTGGACTATCTACTGTCAATTCTGCAGCTTGCACACTTCTTTTTGACTTGGATAAAGTAACATCCAATTTACCCTTTTCAGTTTTCTCAATTGAATCATCATCTGTAGATACAGTGGCTCTAAACCCAATCTTTGGCATTTGAAAGTGGGGAAAATGAATCTTACTTTTTGTCTCACAAACCGTTACATTGCTTTTGTCTACAGTGAACTCAGTTGGCACAACTCTTTCCATTGTCTTCACAACCTTTACCTCGGTTGTCACATCAAGAGATGAAATTTTGATGTCGGAATCGGCTACAGATTGAATTTTGTCAACTTCATCTGTATCTCTATGAATTGTCATATCATCTTGAGGAAGATCAATAATATTTTTTTCTAGACTATATTCAATGTCCACTTCTGATTCAGTAACAGAAGGTTTGGTAAAGGTTGCTTTTGATATTGTGAACTCTGGACTTTCTTCCTTCATACAGATTATAGCTGTTTTCTCTTTTGTGATTATTTTTGCAATTTCAGTTTTGGGCATCATATCTTTGGAATCACCAAGGTCACCTTCACTTTTAACATCAGGGGAAGGTAAATCATCCTCAACTTGTGGTGCAATTATATCTTCCCCATGGCTTTTAACTGTAGTGATTGTCTTTTCCACCTTTGTAATCTTTTTCCTATACTTTTTTGTTTTGCTCCCTGTTTGCTCAATTTCTTCTGCAGCTTTTTCCTTATCAATATCTATTGCAGCAGTTTTTAATTCCACTTCTCCAACTTTGATCTCTTGGTCTGCTTCAAGATCTTGGATTGCAACAAGCTGATCATCCTCACTTACTTTGTCTACAAGTAGGCTTGTTGTCTCTCTTTTGCTTCTTGAGGTACAGGAGGGTAGATTAATGGTTTGAATTGTGAATGCACTTTCTTGCTGCCCAGACTCCCTTTTTTCTTCTGCCTCCATTATGACACTCTCAGTTTTCAACTTGATTCCCTCAACCTTGATCTCAATGTCATTTTTCAGTAGTGCAATATCCTCAGGATAAACAATGTCAGCCTTCTTATCAGATTTTCTAAACGTTGGCATTGTTCCTCTTTGCATTTGTATTTCCCAGCCTGAAGATTCTTTTTCTTGTTCTACAGTTTCAACTTTAGCATCCATTGCTGGACTTTCTACTGTCAATTCTGCAGCTTCCACACTTCTTTCTGACTTTTTTAAAGTAACATCCAATTGACCTTTTTCAGTTTTCTCAATTGAATTATCATCTGTAAATACAGTGGCTCCAAACCCAATCTTTGGCATTTGAAAGTGGGGGAAATGAATCTTACTTTTTGTCTCACAAACCGTTACATCGCTTTTGTCTACAGTGAACTCAGTTGGCACAACTCTTTCCATTGTCTTCACAACCTTTACCTCGGTTCTCACATCAAGAGAGGATATTTTGATGTCGGAATCGGCTACAGATTGAATTTTGTCAACTTCATCTGTATCTTTATGAATTGTCATATCATCTTGAGGAAGATCAATAATATATTTTTCTAGACTGTATTCAATGTCCACTTCTGATTCAGTAACAGAAGGTTTGGTAAAGGCTGCTTTTGATATTGTGAACTCTGGACTTTCTTCCTTCATACAGATTATAGCTGTTTTCTCTTTTGTGATTATTTTTGCAATTTCAGTTTTGGGCATCATATCTTTGGAATCACCAAAGTCACTTTCACTTTTAACATCAGAGGAAGGTAAATCATCCTCAACTTGTGGTGCAATTATATCTTCACCATGGCTTTTAACTGTTGAGATTGTCTTTTCCACCTTTGTAATCTTTTTCCTATACTTTTTTGTTTTGCTCCCTGTTTGCTCAATTTCTTCTGCAGCTTTTTCCTTATCAATATCTATTGCAGCAGTTTTTAATTCCACTTCTCCAACTTTGATCTCTTGGTCTGCTTCAAGATCTTGGATTGCAACAAGCTGATCATCCTCACTTACTTTGTCTACAAGTAGGCTTGTTGTCTCTCTTTTGCTTCTTGAGGTACAGGAGGGTAGATTAATGGTTTGAATTGTGAATGCACTTTCTTGCTGCCCAGACTCCCTTTTTTCTTCTGCCTCCATTATGACACTCTCAGTTTTCAACTTGATTCCCTCAACCTTGATCTCAATGTCATTTTTCAGTAGTGCAATATCCTCAGGATAAACAATGTCAGCCTTCTTATCAGATTTTCTAAACGTTGGCATTGTTCCTCTTTGCATTTGTATTTCCCAGCCTGAAGATTCTTTTTCTTGTTCTACAGTTTCAACTTTAGCATCCATTGCTGGACTTTCTACTGTCAATTCTGCAGCTTCCACACTTCTTTCTGACTTTTTTAAAGTAACATCCAATTGACCTTTTTCAGTTTTCTCAATTGAATTATCATCTGTAAATACAGTGGCTCCAAACCCAATCTTTGGCATTTGAAAGTGGGGGAAATGAATCTTACTTTTTGTCTCACAAACCGTTACATCGCTTTTGTCTACAGTGAACTCAGTTGGCACAACTCTTTCCATTGTCTTCACAACCTTTACCTCGGTTCTCACATCAAGAGAGGATATTTTGATGTCGGAATCGGCTACAGATTGAATTTTGTCAACTTCATCTGTATCTTTATGAATTGTCATATCATCTTGAGGAAGATCAATAATATATTTTTCTAGACTGTATTCAATGTCCACTTCTGATTCAGTAACAGAAGGTTTGGTAAAGGCTGCTTTTGATATTGTGAACTCTGGACTTTCTTCCTTCATACAGATTATAGCTGTTTTCTCTTTTGTGATTATTTTTGCAATTTCAGTTTTGGGCATCATATCTTTGGAATCACCAAAGTCACTTTCACTTTTAACATCAGAGGAAGGTAAATCATCCTCAACTTGTGGTGCAATTATGTCTTCACCATGGCTTTTAACTGTTGAGATTGTCTTTTCCACCTTTGTAATCTTTTTTCTATGCTTTTTTATTTTGCTCTTTGTTTGCTCAATTTCTTCTGCAGCTTTTCCCTTGTCAATATCTATTGCAGCAGTTTTTAATTCCACTTCTCCAACTTTGGTCTCTTGATCTGCTCCAAGGGCTTGGACTGGAAAAAGCTGCTCATCCTCTCTTACTTTGTCTACAAGTAGGCTTGTTGTCTCTCTTTTGCTTCTTACAGTACAGGAGGGTAGATTAATGGTTTGAATTGTGAATGCACTTTCTTGCTGCCCAGACTCCCTTTTTTCTTCTGCCTCCATTATGACACTTTCAGTCTTCAACTTGATACCCTCAACCTTGATCTCAATGTCATCTTTCCCTAGTGCAATAGCCTCAGGATAAACAATGTCAGCCTTTTTATCAGATTTTCTAAACGTTGGCATTGTTCCTCTTTGCATTTGTATTTCCCAGCCTGAAGATTCTTTTTCTTGTTCTACAGTTTCAACTTTAGCATCCATTGCTGGGCTTTCTACTGTCAATTCTGAAGCTTCCACACTTCTTTTTGACTTGGTTAAAGTAACATCCAATTGTCCTTTTTCAGTTTTCTCAATTGAATCATCATCTGCAGATACAGTGGCTCCAAACCCAATCTTTGGCATTTGAAAGTGGGGGAAATGAATCTTGCTTTTTGTCTCACAAACAGTTACATCGCTTTTGTCTACAGTAAACTCAGTTGGCACAAGTCTTTCCATTGTCTTCACAACCTTTCCCTCGGTTGTCACCTCAAGAGATGAAGTTTTGATGTCGGATTCGGATATAGATTGAATTTTCTCAATTTCATCTGTATCTCTATGAACTGTCATATCATCTTGAAGAAGATCAATAATATATTTTTCTAGACTGTATTCAATGTCCACTTCTGATTCAGTAACAGAAGGTTTGGTAAAGGACGCTTTTGATATCTTGATCTCTGGACCTTCTTCCTTCATACAGATTATAGCTGTCTTCTCTTTTGTGATTATTTTTGAAATTTCAGTTTTGGGCATCATATCTTTGGAATCACCACGGGCACCCTCAGTTTTAATTTCAGAGAATGGTAAATCATCCTCAACTTGTGGTGCAATTATGTCTTCCCCATGGCTTTTTACTGTTGAGATTGTCTTTTCCACCTTTGTAATCTTTTTCCTATAGTTTTTTGTTTTGCTCCCTGTTTGCTCAATTTCTTCTGCAGCTTTTTCCTTATCAATATCTATTGCAGCAGTTTTTAATTCCACTTCTCCAACTTTGATCTCTTGGTCTGCTTCAAGGGCTTGGACTGCAACAAGCTGATCATCCTCACTTACTTTGTCTACAAGTAGGCTTGTTGTCTCTCTTTTGCTTCTTACGGTACAGGAGGGTAGATTAATGGTTTGAATTGAGAATGCACTTTCTTGCTGCCCAGACTCCCTTTTTTCTTCTGCCTCCATTATGACATTTTCAGTCTTCAACTTGATTCCCTCAACCTTGATCTCAATGTCATCTTTCAGTAGTGCAATATCCTCAGGATAAACAATGTCAGCCTTCTTATCAGATTTTCTAAACGTTGGCATTGTTCCTCTTTGCATTTGTATTTCCCAGCCTGAAGATTCTTTTTCTTGTTCTACAGTTTCAACTTTAGCATCCATTGCTGGACTTTCTACTGTCAATTCTGCAGCTTCCACACTTCTTTCTGACTTTTTTAAAGTAACATCCAATTGACCTTTTTCAGTTTTCTCAATTGAATTATCATCTGTAGATACAGTGGCTCTAAACCCAATCTTTGGCATTTGAAGGTGGGGGAAATGAATCTTGCTTTTTGTCTCACAAACCGTTACATCGCTTTTGTCTACAGTGAACTCAGTTGGCACAACTCTTTCCATTGTCTTCACAACCTTTCCCTCGGTTGTCACCTCAAGAGATGAAGTTTTGATGTCGGATTCGGATATAGATTGAATTTTCTCAATTTCATCTGTATCTCTATGAATTGTCATATCATCTTGAGGAAGATCAATAATATATTTTTCTAGACTGTATTCAATGTCCACTTCTGATTCAGTAACAGACGGTTTGGTAAAGGCTGCTTTTGATATCTTGAACTTTGGACTTTCTTCCTTCATACAGATTATAGCTGTCTTCTCTTTTGTGATTATTTTTTCAATTTCAGTTTTGGGCATCATATCTTTGGAATCACCAAAGTCACCTTCACTTTTAACATCAGAGGAAGGTAAATCATCCTCAACTTGTGGTGCAATTATGTCTTCCCCATGGCTTTTTACGGTTGTGATTGTCTTTAATTCCACTTCTCCAACTTTGGTCTCTTGATCTGCTCCAAGGGCTTGGACTGGAAAAAGCTGATCATCCTCACTTACTTTGTCTATAAGTGGGCTTGTTGTCTCTCTTTTGCTTCTTACAGTACAGGAGGGTAGATTAATAGTTTGAATTGTGAATGCACTTTCTTGCTGCCCAGACTCCATTTTTTCTTCTGCCTCCATTATGACACTTTCAGTCTTCAACTTGATACCCTCAACCTTGATCTCAATGTCATCTTTCCGTAGTGCAATATCCTCAGGATAAACAATGTCAGCCTTTTTATCAGATTTTCTAAACGTTGGCATTGTTCCTCTTTGCATTTGTATTTCCCAGCCTGAATATTCTTTTTCTTGTTCTACAGTTTCAACTTTAGCATCCATTGCTCGACTTTCTACTGTCAATTCTGCAGCTTCCACACTTCTTTTTGACTTGGTTAAAGTAACATCCAATTGTCCTTTTTCAGTTTTCTCAATTGAATCATCATCTGCAGATACAGTGGCTCCAAACCCAATCTTTGGCATTTGAAAGTGGGGGAAATGAATCTTACTTTTTGTCTCACAAACCGTTACATCGCTTTTGTCTACAGTGAACTCAGTTGGCACAACTCTTTCCATTGTCTTCACAACCTTTACCTCGGTTCTCACATCAAGAGAGGATATTTTGATGTCGGAATCGGCTACAGATTGAATTTTGTCAACTTCATCTGTATCTTTATGAATTGTCATATCATCTTGAGGAAGATCAATAATATATTTTTCTAGACTGTATTCAATGTCCACTTCTGATTCAGTAACAGACGGTTTGGTAAAGGCTGCTTTTGATATCTTGAACTTTGGACTTTCTTCCTTCATACAGATTATAGCTGTCTTCTCTTTTGTGATTATTTTTGCAATTTCAGTTTTGGGCTTCATATCTTTGGAATTACCATGGGCACCCTCACTTTTAACATCAGAGAATGGTAAATCATCCTCAACTTGTGGTGCAATTATGTCTTCCCTATGGCTTTTTACTGTTGAGATTGTCTTTTCCACCTTTGTAATCTTTTTCCTATACTTTTTTGTTTTGCTCCCTGTTTGCTCAATTTCTTCTGCAGCTTTTTCCTTATCAATATCTATTGCAGCAGTTTTTAATTCCACTTCTCCAACTTTGATCTCTTGGTCTGCTCCAAGGGCTTGGACTGCAACAAGCTGATCATCCTCACTTACTTTGTCTACAAGTGGGCTTGTTGTCTCTCTTTTGCTTCTTACGGTACAGGAGGGTAGATTAATGGTTTGAATTGTGAATGCACTTTCTTGCTGCCCAGACTCCCTTTTTTCTTCTGCCTCCATTATGACACTTTCAGTCTTCAACTTGATTCCCTCAACCTCGATCTCAATGTCATCTTTCAGTAGTGCAATATCCTCAGGATAAACAATGCCAGCCTTTTTATCAGATTTTCTAAACATTGGCATTGTTCCTCTTTCCATTTGTATTTTCCAGCCTGAATATTCTTTTTCTTGTTCTACAGTTTCAACTTTAGCATCCATTGCTGGACTTTCTACTGTCAATTCTGCAGCTTCCACACTTCTTTCTGACTTTTTTAAAGTAACATCCAATTGACCTTTTTCAGTTTTCTCAATTGAATCATCATCTGTAGATACAGTGGCTCCAAGCCCAATCTTTGGCATTTGAAAGTGGGGGAAATGAATCTTGCTTTTTGTCTCACAAACCGTTACATCGCTTTTGTCTACAGTGAACTCAGTTGGCACAACTCTTTCCATTGTCTTCACAACCTTTCCCTCGGTTCTCACATCAAGAGATGACGTTTTGATGTCGGATTCGGCTCCAGATTGAATTTTCTCAAATTCATCTGTATCTCTATGAATTGCCATATCATCTTGAGGAAGATCAATAATATATTTTTCTAGACTGTATTCAATGTCCACTTCTGATTCAGTAACAGAAGGTTTGGTAAAGGCTGCTTTTGATATCTTGAACTCTGGACCTTCTTCCTTCATACAGATTATAGCTGTTTTCTCTTTTGTTGTTATTTTTTCAATTTCAGTTTTGGGCTTCATACCTTTGGAATCACCAAAGTCACCTTCACTTTTAACATCAGAGGAAGGTAAATCATCCTCAACTTGTGGTGCAATTATGTCTTCCCCATGGCTTTTTACGGTTGTGATTGTCTTTTCCACCTTTGTAATCTTTTTCCTATGCTTTTTTGTTTTGCTCCCTGTTTGCTCAATTTCTTCTGCAGCTTTTTCCTTATCAATATCTATTGCAGCAGTTTTTAATTCCACTTCTCCAAATTTGATCTCTTGATCTGCTCCAAGGGCTTGGACTGGAAAAAGCTGATCATCCTCACTTACTTTGTCTATAAGTGGGCTTGTTGTCTCTCTTTTGCTTCTTACAGTACAGGAGGGTAGATTAATAGTTTGAATTGTGAATGCACTTTCTTGCTGCCCAGACTCCTTTTTTTCTTCTGCCTCCATTATGACACTTTCAGTCTTCAACTTGATACCCTCAACCTTGATCTCAATGTCATTTTTCCGTAGTGCAATATCCTCAGGATAAACAATGTCAGCCTTTTTATCAGATTTTCTAAACCTTGGCATTGTTCCTCTTTCAATTTGTATTTCCCAGCCTGAAGATTCTTTTTCTTGCTCCACAGTTTCAACTTTAGCATCAATTGCTGGACTTTCTACTGTCAATTCTGCAGCTTCCACACTTCTTTTTGACTTGGTTAAAGTAACATCCAATTTACCCTTTTCAGTTTTCTCAATTGAATCATCATCTGTAGATACAGTGGCTCCAAACCCAATCTTTGGCATTTGAAAGTGGGGGAAATTAATCTTACTTTTTGTCTCACAAACCGTTACATCGCTTTTGTCTACAGTGAACTCAGTTGGCACAACTCTTTCCATTGTCTTCACAACCTTTACCTCGGTTGTCACTTCAAGAGATGAAATTTTGATGTCGGAATCGGCTACAGATTGAATTTTGTCAACTTCATCTGTATCTCTATGAATTGTCATATCATCTTGAAGAAGATCAATAATATATTTTTCTAGACTGTATTCAATGTCCACTTCTGATTCAGTAACAGAAGGTTTGGTAAAGGCTGCTTTTGATATCTTAAACTCTGTACCTTCTTCCTTCATACAGATTATAGCTGTCTTCTCTTTTGTGATTATTTTTGCAATTTCAGTTTTGGGCATCATATCTTTGGAATCACCATGGGCACTCTCAGTTTTAATTTCAGAGAATGGTAAATCATCCTCATCTTGGGGTGCAATTATGTCTTCCCCGTGGCTTTTTACTGTTGAGATTGTCTTTTCCACCTTTGTAATCTTTTTCCTATACTTTTTTGTTTTGCTCCCTGTCTGCTCAATTTCTTCTGCAGCTTTTTCCTTATCAATATCTATTGCAGCAGTTTTTAATTCCACTTCTCCAACTTTGATCTCTTGGTCTGCTTCAAGGGCTTGGACAGCAACAATGTGATCATCTTCACTTACATTGTCTACAAGTAGGCTTGTTGTCTCTCTTTTGCTTCTTAGACTAAAGGATGGCAGTTTAATGGTTTGTTGTTCAGGCGCCCTTTTTGTTTCTAGCTCCATCATGACACTCCCAGTCTTCAACTCCATTCCCTTAACCTTGATTTCAATGTCATCTTTCGGTAGTGCAGTATCTTCAGAATAAACAATGTCAGCCTTTTCATCAGATTTTCTAAACATTGGCATTTTTAGTCTTGGTTTTTGTATTTCCCAACTTGAAGGTTCGTTTTCCTGTTCGACAGTTTCAATTTTAGCATCAGTTACTGTTGGTTTCATTGTAATTTGAGTAGTTGCTATTCTTCCTTTTGACCATGTTTTAGAAACATCCAATTCATTTTTTTCAGTGTCTTTAGCTGACATATAATGTATCTCTTTAGTGCCTATCTTTGGCATTGAGAAATGAGGAAATGTGACTGTGGTTGTTGCTTTTGGAATTGACACATCAGATTGTTTTAGAATAAGTTCTGTTGATATATAATCTTTTTCTGCACCAGGAGCTATCCAAGGAACAGATACATCAGGAGATGGCATCCCTTTGTCATAACATCCTGGTTTTAGTGCTGAAGCTTTTTGTTGGTCAACTTGAATGTCTATAATATATGTTTGTGCACTAGGATGCATCTCAACTGAATCTAAGATTGAAAGCTTTGAGAATTCTACAATAGGCATTGAGACTTTTGGAAGTTTTGGTTTCATAATAAAAATATCTTTCTTTTTTTGCTCAATATTTGTTTCATTTTTCTGTTCACTTAGATGATGTCCCCCTATTATTAAAGAGGATGAGTAAGCATCATCATCTCTTCCTTCCACCACACTTTCAACCTTAACATCTGTTGCTGGCCCTGTTATTGTAGATGTATGGATTTTATTTTTTGCCATTTGTATTTTCCAGTCTGTACATTTTCCTTCATCTTCTGAGGTTCCATAATGGACATTGTCTTCTGTTGTTGCAACAGTAAGGTCAGCAAGATTTGCACGCCCAGACAATTTTGCAACTGAAATATCTTTGCTTGCATCTTTAACTTCTGGTAACATAAAACCAAACTTTGGCATCTGAAAGTGAGGAAAATCAATTTTGCTTTTTGTTTCTTGAAGAGATGTATCAGTTATTTGCAGAAATGTTTCAGCTGATGGTTCCCTTTTACTAGGACGTTTAGCGTCACCTAATTCCTTGACAGTTGTTTCCATGGCATCAGCTGTGGTTGCCACTTGAATTTCTGTAATCTCAGTGTCATCTGCCTGGACAAACAAATCATGTTGAGAAAGAGATCTATCGTGTTCTTCCTCATCTCTTCCTACACCTGCAAACTTCCTTGTTTTCTGTTTCTTTCCAGTTGAGGGTAATTTAAAGGTTGGAAGTTTAAAAGAACTATCACAGATCAAAGATTCTTTTACTTTATGTAACTGAGATATTTCACCTTCAGTCCTGGATTCTACCACCTCAATATCAGTTTTATCTTTTTTTAATGAAATAACTACAGAGGGAATATCAATGTCAACATCCATTGTCTTTTTGTCCGATTTGTGAAATGACGGCATTTTAATTGTTGGCATTTTATAGGTTGAAGTCTGTTCTCTTTCTTCAGAACTTTTTACCTGAATTCCTTCTGATGGAGTCTCAGCAGAGCTGACCGCTACTTCCACACTTTTGGCTGTCTTTGTAAATGACATGTCTAATTTATATTTGCCATGCTTCTCATAGTCACCCTCCTTTTTAATGAGAGGGAGGGTAATATCAGAATGTGGTGTTATGGAATGAGAAAAATGTAATTGAGTTTTAGATTCAGGAACTATGTAATCTGTGCTTTTCAGACACATTTCTGTTGATATATCATGAACATTTCCTTTGGAAATATTCACATCAATTGATTCATCGTGTTTGTCCTCTTCGATAGTGCCATCCGGAAACAACTCATATTTATTCTCACCACTTTGAACAATCAGATTCTGGTCAGGAAGAGTACAGTCAGGTATTTTCACCTTTGCATCCTTAGTAAAAGGTGTAGAAAATGCTAATTTAGGAATTTTTACCTTTGGCAGATGACCCTTCATGCCTTTCGTCTTCTTTTTCTCAATATCAGCATCTGTAACCGGAATCTCAACTTCTACATCAGCGATATGTATCATTTCTTTTTCTGAAATAGGTATTTCTATCTCTCCCTTCTGTAATGTGGTTATGCTTACTTCTTGGCTTTCAGATTTTGAAATGTGTTTTTCCTGCTTTGTCCTATGCTTTTTCTGTTTACTCTTTGTTTTTTTACCTTTCATTTCTGAAGTTTCAGCATTGGTATCTGTGATTGATCCATTTACATATAGAGCTGGGGGAGTTTTTTCATGTGTTGCTTCCCTTACAATACCAGTATCTTGGCTTGCTTCTTGCTTCATTCTGATGCGACCAAACAGAGGCATCTTAAAGGTTTTCAGTTTTAAAGAACTTTCCTGCTTCTCAGGTTCATTTTCATCTACTGTGGTGCGTATTACATTCTCAGTCTCTAAAGTTGTTTCATCAACATTACTCTTACCAGGGGGAAATGTAATATCCACGGACTGTGCACTAGTTTTAGGCTTTTCCCCTCTTTTGTCAATTTTGCTAAATGTAGGCATTTTGAAAGTCGGGATTGGAATTTTCCAACCTGAGGAATCTTTTCTTTGTTCATTAGAAGAGTCATCAATTACATCCATCTCTGATGTTTCAATGTTAACTACAGAATCTTCTGTACTTATGGGTAAAGGTGGAACTGGAATAACCAGTTTCTCTCTCTCAAGATTTATATCAGCACCTTCATCCTCATACTCAGGTACCATGAGATCAAGCTTTCTCGTTTGGAAGTCGGGGTATTCAATTCTGCTTTCTAATTCGGCTGCTCCTTTTAGAGCTAAGTCATTTTCTTCTCCTATTTCAACAATATCCTGACATGGTTTTTTATTTGTTTCAGTCCAACCAAATGTGGGAAGTGTAAAGGCTGGCAATTTGAAAGAACTTTCTTGCTTCTCCAGTTCTCTTTCTCCTGCACCTACACCTCCTTTAATCTCCAATGTCCTTTCTTTGATCCCAAGATTACTAGTATCTTTTTCCAATTGAAAGACTGCTGATGAAACACTCCCATCAGATTGTGTGAGTTTAGGTACATTGATAGCTGGCATCTGAATTGTAAAACCTGAAGATTCTCCCATTTTCTCAAAAGTTTTAGGCTTCCTCTTCTCGACTTCTCCTTCAACAGATATGTCATCAATGTCAGTGTCCACTGCTAGCTGTGAAAAGGGAATTTCCACTTTGCTTCTTTTGCCTACTTCAATCTGCTTGGTGTCATGGGCAATAACACCAATTTTTGGCATCTGAAAGTGGGGGAATTGAATGTTGATATATTGGGCAGGCAGCATTGCATGATCTGTTTTTCTAATAACCTCTGTTGACATATTACTTTCCTTTGTGTCAAAAACTTTTACCTCCATTGATTTATCCACTGATAGGACCTGTCTGTCCATTTGAATGTCTCCCCCACACTCAAAAGAACCATACGGAGGAAAAGCAGTATCAGGTTTTTGTACACTGACTTCCATATCAAGCTTTGAATCTGTACTAAATGGTGTGAATAACTCTAATTTAGGCATCTTGACCTTTGGAAGCATGCCCTTTATAACAGTGACTCCTGACTTTTCTTTTTCAACCGTGATATCAGCATTTGCAGACGGAATATCAGTCCCTGAACCATCTTGTTTAATTAAACACATATCACCTTCCAATTTGGTGACATGTATGTCGACCTCATCACTTTTCATTTCAGTTATTGATTTCTTTTTTTTGGTCTTTGTTACTTTTTTCTCCGTCTTTCCTTTGATTATCTCAGCGATTTCAGTATCAATCTCTGTTGCTTGGAGTAAGACCTGCTGGTTTCCCGTACTTGCTTCATCAACAACCTGACTTGTTTTTCCTTTTGTTCCAACAAGACTAAGTGAAGGGAGTTTCAAGGATGGCAGTTTGAATGGACTTTCGTGTTTCCCCTGGTCACTTTCTCCAGAGATGAATTCACTTTCCGTGTTCAGCTCCTTTTCTTTATTCTCCACAATGCTCACTTTTTTAGACATTGCTGTGTCTAAAGATGAAACATTAATATCAGTCTTTTTGTCTGATTTATGAAATGTAGGCATTTTAATTGATGGCATTTGGATTTTCCAACCTGATGATTCCTTTCCTTTCCCAGAGGTTTCAGTCCTATTTTCTACTGCTGAAGTCTCATTTGTAAATGGAGCTGCTTCTGCATTTCCTGCCACATTTGAAGACGAAATGTCTACTGTATTTCTTTCAATGACCTCACCTGTACCATCCTCCTTCTTTTCAGGCATCACAGCAGATATATTTGGCAGTAGGAAATGAGGAAAATGAACAGTGATTTCTGCCACTTCTGCGTTGTCTTGAATCACATTGGTTGCTGTTTGTGAAACATATATATAATTCAACTCGTCACTGGATGGGATTTTAATTTCAGTGGTAATCAGATCTTGAATTTTCCCAACTTCATAACCACTCGGTATGTTGACCTTTGTAACATGTCCCTCCATGCCTTCTGTCTTTTCTTGCTCTTTGCTCATAGCGGATACGGCAGAAGAAACCTCCGCATTGAAATCATCTAAACTAATAGTCTCCTTCTGTGCAATGAAAAACTCTGCATGCTTTAGTTGTGTTTCTTTTATCGGCATCTCTGGGATGTTTATCTTGATGGGAGATTTCTCCAAATCGACTGACTTTTTCTTAGACTTTTTTATTTTGCCCTTTGTTTTTTTGTTTTTTTTTTCAGTTGTTTCACCAGCTACACTTGTAATGGGCATCTTAATTTCCAGATCTGCAAGAGCATCTTTCTGTCTCTGCTCACTTGGTTCACCAACAGGATGGCTTGTTTTCACTTTTGACCCAATAAAACCAAATGAAGGTAATTTAAAAGTTGGCATTTTAAAAGAACTGCTCTGCTTCTCTGACTCTTTTTCTTCAATTTCAGTGCTTTCCGAACCCTCAATTTCTAACTCTCTTGTGCCAACTTCACTTCTACTCTGATCTCTTCTTGATAAAGTATCCACTGATGGGAAACCAATATCAGTCCTTTTGTCCGATATGCTCCACGTGGGCATTTTACTTGATGGCATTTTGATTTTATAACCTGAAGAATCTACATTAGTTTCATTACTGATAGTTTCTACTAATGGAGCATCAAGAGTCATATCATCTGCATTTACATCTACTGCTGATGCTGAAGAATGAATATTCACTGTGGTTTGTTCCAGCTCTTCTTCTGTATCTATTTTGCTGTCGCCTAATGCTGCCACACGCAGTTTTGGCATTTGAAAATGAGGAAAGTCAATCTTGCTTGTTGTGCCCCTTTGGACTGTCATACTGGCTGTGTTTAGAAGAACTTCACTGGATACTTCACATTCTTTTGTGCCAGGAACTTTCAACTCACGGTCACCATCAAAATATGTAACAGACACGTGGACTTCTTGATCTTCTTCAATATCATTTATAGCTGAAGGGAACGTCAGCTGATTTTGATCCTCATTTGATTCATCACTGGTTAGACTTAGCGCGGCTTTGGACACACTGTAGTGACCTTTATGTCCCTTAAATTGGGGGAGTGATACTCCAACTTTTGGTATTTTCATTTTAGTTTTTTTGAATATGCTTTCTTCACCCTCTACGTTTGGTTCAGTGCTACTCTCAATGTTTTCACTGTCTAGATCTTTGATCTCAATATCTGCTGCTGTTGCATAGGAGGATTCTCTTAGATTTTTGATACCATCCTTTTCTTCGGCACTGCCTGTTCCTTTTCTCGTGAATGAACTAAAAGAAGGCATTTTGAATTTTGGCATCCTCATTACACCCTCCTTGCTTCCAGCATCAATGTCTGTATATTTTGTTTCATATTCCAATGTCAGTTTTGTTTTGTCTTTGTCTTCTCCATCCAGGACAGCTTTGTCAGCTAAAATCTGATCTGGGGAAATCATGTCAATGGTTGATACTTCCACTTCTGATTGAGTAGATTCTGCTGGGATGTTTACAATTTCTGTTCTCTTTAGTATGGAAATATCAAACGTTTTAGTTTGACGCTTCTCTGTGTCTGAGGTAGGGAGATTCAGGTCTGACACAGGTAAGTCTGATTGAAGTATTAGACTGTCACATGTCAGTAAAGTATTTTCATCAAACATAGAAAGAATTCTTTGTTTTTCTTCTGCCCCTGATGTTTTAGCTACATTAATTGTTTTATCTACTGCGGTAGACAACCCCACAGCGGGTACCTGGATTTCTGGAATAAATATTTGCATTCCAGGTCTTTCAAAGTCTGCTTTCTCCATTTTAGTCTTCAGTGAATGGTCTACTTCTACATGCACTCCTGTTGATATTGGAGCGTCAACCTTTACTACAGAATCCTTCCTCTGAAAATATGTTATATCAGGTCTTTTAGCATCAATATTTACAGTGATCGCACTAGGTTGGTCCTCGTCTTCAGACTTGACTAATTTCTTGTGTAGTCTTGGTAATTTGGGCATTTTGATAATTGGCATTTGGAATTTCCACCCTGACACCTGCGGCTGTTGCTCTGGAGGCTTTTGTTCAACTGGAAGATCTATGGCTTTAATATCTGATTCTTCCTGTTCCGAGATGCCAAATGATGGCATTTGCAGTACAGGTATTTTAAATTTCCACTCATAATCTTCAGCTTCTAGAGCTGACTCCCAGTCCATCTCATTATTATCTTCCCTGCTACCTCTTTCAATTTCTCTATCTCGTTCTGATGTTTTAATTTGTGGTTCAATTACAGCAACAGCATCATCAATTCTTTTTGGAGGTTTAAAACTTGTACTTCCTTGTTCTGCCTCTGAAATTCTGACTTGTGTTGTGTTAATTCCTGTGGAAGGGTGTGCGTCAATATTCAGGCTCCAATCTGCCCCCTCTGCTCGACTTTCCCTTGCACCTTTTCTTCCGGCATGTGGGATTTCCACATTAATATCATGATCTTCAGAATGAAGCTGTTTGGGTTTTGTTCTTACTTCTTTATGAGAGGGATGGGCAATTTCAAACGTTGCCTTTGTTAGCTTTGTCTTTGTATGTTTTCCACCTTCTGTTTCTTGTTGTGTGAGACTTGCAGTATCATCGTACACTTGTTGTTGACCTTGCGCAATGGTATCGTGGTAAAGATGCTGCGGTAGTTGCCTAATCTGCACTTCTGTTGTGCTCAGCTGTGTTTGAGATATCTGGGGTGTGAGCGCTGGGATTTCAGACACAGTGGTCTCAACGTTATGCGCGGTTGTTATTCGATCTTTTTTGGGGATTGGTGATACTGTGCATGGTGATGGCAGGTTTTTCTCCTTTACTATGATAACTTCCACTTCAGGACACTTCTCTTTAATAACTGAAAATGTACTTAAATCATCTCGTTTGTCATCTTGCCATTCTGCAGCCTTCCCAGGCCCTTTACCTGAAGAAATGGAAGAGTTGAAAGACAGTCCTTTCTTGAGCTGGCTTTTAGGCATGCCGTGGTGATCAACACGTACGTTTATACTGCTGTCTAAGCTTCTTTTCTCTTTTGATCTTCTGTGCGGTTCAGAAACCTTTTTGTGTTCTATCTCTGCGATGTGCTCTCCATCTGTCACTTTCCTACTGTGGAGTTCCATCCCTTTTCCAGGAAATTCTCGTTGATATTGAGCCTCCTTTTTCTGTTCTGTATAGATTTCTCCTTCCTGGAAGTGAGCCTCAGTCAGTTTTGACGAAGTCTCTGGGGTTTCATCTTCATTTGTCTCTGATGTGCTCCGTGACCTTCTGTGACCTAGAAATGTTGTATTTTTAATAGACTGAAACTTGGGCCAGGAGAGCCTTTCTTTTTTCGACCGCTTCTTTTTATGCTCCCGTTTTTTTACGGTTTGGTCAACTTCAATTTTTTCAGAAGTGGCAACTGCATCACCGTAGGACGTGTATTTGATATCTTTCCCCTGTAAGTGCAAACATGTATGCCTAGTAAATAATTGTAACTACTGTAGGACTTAAATAACTTAAATGAAACCATTTCACAGCTAGGCCTGTAATGTTAAGCAATTATATTAGCTTTTTTTTCGTGTAATTGGTCTTAATTTAGATAATGACAGTTGCAGATTACATCAAATGTTTTAAAGCATTTATACATTATAAATGACCATTTATACTCGCACTTATCTATCAATAGTGACCTGTATAAGCTTTCTGCAGCACATGGATAAACCATGCAAGTCAATTTCTAAAGATGTTATCATTCTAACGTTTATTGTAATCATGTGAAACAAAACTAATTAAAAAAATCATGTTGAAAAAGGGGGCGGGGGGGATATATTTTTCATGCATATACATATATATTTATATAGAGATTGTATACCTGCATCTGTTTTTCTTTCTTGAATTGTATGACGGATTGCATTTTTTCTCTTTCGTCTTTTCCAAACTTGCGTTTCAGATGAAACTGTACCTTGCACGACTCCGAATGCTGCAAAATCTTAAGCGCATCCTCATATGTGATATTGTCAAAAAATATTGTAGCACTTAAAAGTTGGTCACCTACAAGACAGTGAGTTTAAGAAGCATTATTAATTACATAGGGTGTATTTTTGTAAATGTTACGCTTGCCTTTGTAATTATCTGTTGTCCCAAAAACATATTTTGAGAAATAAAATGTAAATCATCACTCTTAAAAAAACTGCATTTTTATTATATAAAAACAATAACAATTATTTCCCAAGACAAAAAGAGCAACACGTTTTTTATACTCACAAAATTTTTAAAATGATTCCGATAACTGAGTTTGCTGTATAACATATCAATCAGCTGAAGGTGGCAAGAAATTAACAGCTTTGTCTCACAAGACACAGTAACCAGAAAGAGCAGCATCAATATACAGTACATGCACACTGACCTTCCAGTGTATATACATGCACTCTGAGCTTCCAGTGTATATACATGCACTCTGACCTTCCTGTGAATATACATGCACTCTGACCTTCCAGTGAATATACTGTACATGCACTCTGACCTTCCAGTGTATATACATGCACTGTGACCTTCCAGTGTATATACATGCACTCTGACTTTCCAGTGAATATACATGCACTCTGACTTTCCAGTGTATATACATGCACTCTGACCTTCCTGTGAATATACATGTTCTCTGACCTTCCAGTGTATAAACATGCACTCTGACCTTCCAGTGTATATACATGCACTCTGACCTTCCAGTGTATATACATGCACTCTGACCTTCCAGTGTATATACATGCACTCTGACCTTCCTGTGAATATACATGCACTCTGACCTTCCAGTGAATATACATGCACTCTAACCTTCCAGTGTATGTACATGCACTCTGACCTTCCTGTGAATATACATGCACTCTGATCTTCCAGTGTATATAAATGCACTCTGACCTTCCTGTGAATATACATGCACTCTGACCCTCCAGTGTATATACATGCACTCTGACCTTCCAGTCAGCACAAATCAAAGATGGCTTCCTCCAGAATACTGAAAAAGAAAATAAGTACTGACTGACACTGGTCCTCAGGGACTGTACCTTCTTTTATGCAGAATATTTGCGAATCTGGAGATTCCTTTAAAACTTCGGTTACAGTTATTCCTTCTTTCCCTCCGCCAACTATTCTAAATCCGCTGGCACATGCCATTGGTTCAGTGTTCAAGTTCACCTCCATCGGTTCCTACATACACAGAAACAGCGCATTATCAATAAGTTATATGCTAAAAATACAAATTGCAATACAATCAGCACCATGTACTGACATTACGTGTTACTGCCACAATACCAGTTTCCCAGATGTATCAGTGAGAGTCGCTGTTAGAATATCTAATGCTATTGTGGAAGTTTTGCTACCTGTGGGATGGAAGTACACAAATTCTGCAAAAACCTCAAAGACATCTTAAAAGCATTCAAAATGATGGTATTTAATGTGGAGTCACAATAACCACTGCAACAACTTCAGGGGTAGAGGATTACGTGGTTAAAACCTTTTTTATCTTTGACTTTATTAGTGAATGTTTAACATAATACCGAAATAATTCCATGAATCACAACTACAGGGTAGAAATAAAGAGACGGACAGTTATAAAAACTGTTTTCTGTTGGTGATACAATAGCCAACAGAAAATGAAATGGATTTACTCTATGATACAGTGCACTTATAAAAAAAACACAATACAATAAGGCAAAAGACCAATAGCAAATTGAAGGGTTTTTATGGCCTATGTATAAAGTATTACTAGAAGTCATTTTCCCACAAAACACTGTAGCCAGTGGCAGATTTTAAAAAAATGCCGCCCTTAGGCACTTATCTGGTGCCACCCTCATCCTCCAGCGCTGCTCCGTCCCATTGCCATGTGAACGCGATGGCGTGTGACATCACATTGCCGCCAACGCATGTGTGATCGGCGCTTGCCGGCCGTGCATGTGCGATTGCCGCTTGCCAGCCGCTCGTGCACGTGCGTGATCAGCACTTTTCGATCGCGTGTGCCGCTCCCAAATTTTAGGCCTTAGGCCTGAGCCTATCAGGCCTTATGGGAAATCCGCCACTGACAGCAGCAAATAAATGTGATTTTGATGTCAGATGGCCGAGATTAGTTGTTATCTATGGTGCATATTTGCAAATGATATGTAATATTAAGTGTAATACAATCACTGTCTCTATGTGCTGGAATAGGGCTGGACTTTCCAGCGTACAGAGAGTTAATCTCCCTAGAGAAGCCAAGAGCAGCTGCAAACTAACTGAGCAGGCTGAACTCCTGATTGCACATGGAGTTTTAAAAGACAGGAAGTGACTACACACGGAGAGAGACTGCTGTTCCCAACGCAACATCACGTGACCCCGCAGCATCATTTGGCGATGCGTCGCTGGAAGCCAAGATAAGTGAAGTTACAGAAGGCTCGCGCGATCCCCGGCATTTACTTTAAATGCCTTCGGGGGAAGCACGGGGCCTCTGTAACCGTCGCACCCCAACAGAAAATTTCACGTGTCCCCCAGTTTGCGCAACCTTGATCCACATAATCAAGAAGGCTGGACAATGTTATTTCTCCTGTCCAGCCCACTTGCTGATGCTGATGACCAAAAATGGCCATATAGGATCCCCGTCATGATGTAGAGACCCATATAAAGGCATCTAAATCATCCAGGGGTTGCAAAACCCTACATCTTACCTTCAGCACTGCGGGGACACGGCATCTCAAAGGTCAGTACTGGTATTCTCTCCCAGCAGATGCTCCAAAAGGATTAATGCTGCAGGATCCCATTCAGAAGCATGGAACCCCGTTAATCTCCTGGGAAGCTGGCACCGAGAACAGTAAGTCTTGCTACATGTGTAAATGCACTTGTCTGTGTGACTCATTGTGTGTCTGGGCAAGCAAAAAATGCCTGAGTGATGGGCAACCAATGAGTCAGAGGGCTGGCCTTTGTGTAGGCCAGGTGGAGAGTTAAGCGAGTTGGGTGGGATGTGCCCGCCTGCTGGCAGAGTGCTTATTCCAAAGAAAGAGCATTGTCCTCCACCCACCTTGCTCCTAATTTGTCAGCACCCAGTCTTCCATGTTTCAGATGGAGCCCGGGAAAGTATAAAAGCTGACGCTGCTCACCGCTCTACAGTAGTTCTTGTGTAGTCTCGGTGTTTAGAGACTATCTGGTATGGGCACTGCGGACCCTCAGGCGGTCACTCCTTGTTACTGAAGTACGGGCGGATCAAGATGGAGAAAACGAGGGTATGTTCGCTTCGGCAGCACCCTCCACACAGCGAGCTAGGAGTCCCCTGTACCCTGAGCTTGTGGTGCGTTATTGCCTTGCCTTTGTATTGTGTTGCTCCCTGGTGGCTCTGGCCAGAATAAACTATCATTTATTTCATTCTCCCATTCTGCTTTGTGTTGGCGATTCCTGGTAAAAGTCTGGTCTACCGTGACATACTGTATGTCAATTTTCATCTTCTCTTAGCAATCAAGAACTCTACCAGATGGAGCAAACTATATTCGTTAAGGAGCAGCATCATAGCAAACTTTTTTTAAAATAATCCTTACGGAATAGAAGAAAATGTGCTCAATAGTAATGGAATATTTTGTACTCACTTCTGAACCACTCATTTTTGCATAGGGATGTGAGGCTCGTTTAAAAGAAGGCCTCCTTAAACAGCTTGAATACTCTGAGTCTTCATATGGTGAACTATCCTGTAGTAGGAGAAAATAATAATATACTGTAATAATAAAAATAATATTTCCACATTTTACACTGAGAACCTAATTTATTTTTCACACATATAAGACATCAGAAGCCAGCCAGCACTATCAAAATATAAAAATACCATACATTACACCAGGGGTGAGCAAACTTTTTATGCCGAGCCCCCCTTTTTATCCATGAAATTTCTCGGGCCCCCCCTGCCTGATGTAATCAAAATCACATGGAAATAAAAACCTTTATTAAACGGTATACAATGTAAATACAAATATATCTAAGGCCGCGTGTAAAGTGCCCGCGACGGAGACGCATGACGTCACCCGTCGCCGCTAGCAAATGTTGTATTTCACGTGGTGGCGGCGCGGGCGACCAGGCCATTGATTGGTTCAGGGGCTGTCACATGAGGCGACAGCCCCTGAAAAATCAAATATTGACGGCTTCAAAAAATCGCGTTGCCTCGTCGCGCTTACTATAAGCGCACGCGGCGGCGGCGACAATGCATTTGTTTTCGGGCGACGACGCGTCGCCAGCACTATAAGCGCAGTCTAAATACTTACATACTTCAACAGCTCGCTCTTGCAAAATTAGGCTGCGTCCACGCTGACATCACCAACTCTCCAAGCATGAGCGCAGGGTGTCCTGCATAATTTTGCAAGCACGAGCAGGGAAGTGTTACCACTTTTTTTTCATTATTTCTGTACATTCATAGTGTGATTGATATAGTGGCAGCCGACCCTTTCACTTGCAGAGGATCGCAGCGAAGCAGGTTGCCAGCGGAGGAGAGCAGTAACACAGCGCTATTGCAGGGCAAACACCGGAAGGTGGGGTGTTTGACATCAAAGCGCTCGCGCGTGCTCCTCCCCCGTACCTCCGCATCACGTGGCCGCCACCTGCACTATTCTGTTCGGCCGCCCGCGCACATCTTTTTCATCTGCGCACCCAGATTTTGCCGCACGCGCCCCGCCTAAATAATCTTGCGCCCCCCCCCCCCCAGTTTGTGCACCGCTGCATTCAATCACAACACCCCCACACACATACAATCACAACACACACAACCAACACTCAATCACAACAGCCACACACCCACACACAATCAGACAACACACACAGCACACACACAATCAATCACCACACACACTCAGCCACCCCCCCCACACACACATACACACAACCCCCCCTCACACACACACACTCACCCCCCCCTACACACACACATTCAACCCCACACACACACTCAACCCCACACACACACTCAACTCCCCCCCACACACACACACTCAACCCCCCCCACACACACACACACTCAACCCCCCCCCACACACATACTCAACCCCCCCCACAAACATAAACACTCAACCCCTCCCCCCACACACACACACAACCCCCCCACAACCCCACACACACACACACAACCTCGCACACACACACAACCCCACACACACACACAACCCCCCCCCCCCCCCCACACACACACACTCAACCCCACACACACACACACTCAACCCCCCCCAAACACACACACAACCCCGCACACACTCAACCCCCCCCACACACTCAACCCCTCCCCACACACACCCCACATACACACAACCCCCCCCCCACACACACACACACTCAACCACTCAATCCCACACACACACTCAACCCCCCACACACACTCAACCACTCAACCACACACACTCAACCCCCCCACACACACACACTCAACCCCACACACACACTCAACCCCACACACACTCAACCACACACACACACACACACACACACACACACACACACACACACACACACACACACACACACACACACACACACACACACACACACACACACACACACACACACACACACACACACACAACACCCCTCCACACACACACACAACCCCCCACACACACACACACAACACCACCCCCCCACACACACTCAACCCCCCCCACACACACACACACACAACCCCCCCACCCACACACACACACACAACCCCCGCCCTCCCCACACCTACACCCACACAACCACACACACACACCTGGTGGGTGGAGGGAGTAACTAAGCCTGCTCAGGTCCCCCCATGTGCTGCTGAAAACGGGCGGGTAACAGACAGGAGGAGGAGGGCTTGTCTGTGTGCAGGGAAGGCCCCGCAGCAAGGCCCCTCCCCCTCTGCAGGCAGACACAGCAGGGAACTGGAAGCAGCCTCTGCACGGGGCTTCTGGCCGCCCCCAGGTTTCCCCGCACGCAGCCCGCGCCCCCCCTACATAATCTTGCGCCCCCCAGTTTGCGCACCGCTGCATTACACGACAGAAAAATAGCCAATAGGAAACATTGGAACGGCAACTCTGACATTGTGTTATTTATAACACTCAATTGGCATTGACATGTTCGGGCGAGGGAACAGGCATGTGGTCAAAAGAACATCAACATTGTTACTGAAGTTAGGAAAAAGTAAACCAGGTAACATCACAGGTAACTGAGAATATAAATATGCATCTTTTTCAAGCAATATCCTAGATGAGTGTTTTTTGTAAATAATTAGTTCTGTACTATGAGAAAACACTTTTTTTAAAACTCTGAATGACATTTTTAATGTATTATAATGCAACAAGCATTTTTTGTTTCTATAGCAACCCTTTACAAAGTCACATCCCCTTCCTCTTCTGAAACAGGCTCTGGCACACACCCCTTTTTGAACCCTGCTCTCTCTCTAGCAGTGAACCAATTGTATCTAGTGACTGCCTGGTCACATGATCTTCCCCACAGAACTTTGCATCTTTGGTCCTCTTCTGCTGCACTGACAGCCATTTAGTGAACCCCCGAGCCGAAATTTCTCACCGATCGATCACAGGGGAACGGATAGATCGGCAACTTACTAATTACGTATCATTGTGTGGATTGCATTGATGCACATATTAAAGGGGGGGGGAGGGGGCGGGGACACGGCAGCTTGGACTGCTGCTTTAAATATATATCGAAGTAAATTCTGCTATATGCAGTTTTTAACTATTTTTGGTCTTACCTCTTGATCAATATAATATTCATTTATAGCATATTCATACACTGGTGATGATCCTTGTGGTCTTGGTCGTACGTGTTCTATCTCCCCGTCAATAGTCTGCAAAGAAGAAGAAATACTGAATTATTTATGTTCAGGTTATTATATTTATTTATAAAATGTGTTACCAGGAAGTAATACATTGAGAGTTACCTCTCGTTTTCAAGTACGTCCTGGGCACAGAGTTATAACAATACATGGTTACATTAATTGAACAGAGGTTATGGAACAAGTCTGTCTTTTCACTGGGGCGATCAGATGCATATACCTTTAACTGTAAGGCCTCGCTCAGACAGGCTGCTACGTCCACGCGCTTGCGTGCGCGCCTCGGCCGCGCGCTCCTGCAGCCCAGCGATCTGTGCTCAAACAGTAGGAGTTGGGTCGCGGCATTTGGGGGCGTGGCGGGGGCATAACGAACACGCCTTTATTGGCTGAACCAGCTCACGTGACGCGACTGCAGCCCCAAATTTCAATTTGGGTTGTGGCGGCAAAATGTCGCAGCGTCAACGCTGTAGTTTGCCGCCACAAGCAGTTTCTAGTGTGACAACTGCCATCCACTAGACTCAAAGAGTGACGATCGTGTGCGTGCACGTAAGCACGCACACGTCGCAACGCGGCCTGTCTGAGCGAGGCCTTACATACGCCTATAATATATATTATCTTTAACTTCGTATGCGATGTCTTGTATATAATATATACACTGTTCACTTATGTAACTGTATTTGTAACCATGTATTATTTGTCACCTTAACTATATGCCCAGGACATACTTGAAAACGAGAGGTAACTCTCAGTGTATTTCTTCCTGGTAAAACATTTTTATAAATAAATAAATTTAAACAACAAGTGTAATATCTTAAACCTAAGATAGGAAAACAAGGCAAGGTGTATATGGCTGCTTCTATTTTAGCTTATGGTTTCAGAAAAGTATGTATACTTAGATCCTTAACGGCTGCTACATCAAGCCAACTTCTGCTAAAAGGAGCTACATTTGTGTAATGTTTAATGATATTATTGGAGCACATGAAATATCAGTTTACTAAAAAGTCACATATTGTTACAGCAAAGTACACATACTGTATGATCACTCACAGTGTCGTCTTCTTCCACATCCCCATCAGGCTCCTCTGATTTCAATGGTCTGTTGGAATCTAGAAAAATGAAATGGATGTTCTAAGAATGTATTAGGTAAAAATAAATATCACTAACTTCAGAACTCTGGCACATTACATTTCTGGTTTAGCAAAACGTGACACACTGTGTGGGCTCATTTGCATGTCGTTTCCCAGAATCCCTGGCTGCAGTGGAAGCATTGTATGCTAAGAGATAATGGCGAGAGGCAGGCCTGTCTGAGATGTGTGATTGTGCTCACAAGGGGTATGTTTTATGTGCTGGTTTATTGTAACACACATTATTCTGTTGTAAAGCTTCTTCACAGAAAGTTGTGTGTCAGTTATTTTCTTTATGCAAATACAAAAAAGGCAAAGTTTGTACAGTGTAATGTGTTTGTGAGAATGTGTGTGTGCATGTGGAACTGTGTGTTATCCATTTAACATTACTTCCATCCTACTCATATTTTAATCTTTTCTTTTTTTGTGTGACAAATTTGGAACTGAAGGGTCTCCTGAGGGATCTCCTGAGGGGTCTCCAAAGGGATCTCCTGTGGGGTCTCCTGAGGGATCTCCTGAGGGGTCTCCTGAGGGGTCTCCTGGAGCTAAACCATCCTATTTTTATCTCCGGCGATCCCCCGTCTCCTGAGATTCTTTTTTATGTGCTGGTGTTTCTGATCCCTATTGGGAAATCAATATGGCTGCCATCCAAGGCTTACTCCCATGGGCCAAAAGGAAGCTGCACTGACGTCAGACCATGACATTGCAGGTTCCTGTTGGATGACTCTGGCAGCCATCTTGGATTTGCCTTTCACTTTACCAGCACATAAAAAGGGCAAAAATCTTGGGCATGGGAGGGAGGTGAGGAGCGGATTCCCCACAGCTGAGAATAGTCCAGGGAATGAATTCTGTAAAAAAAAAAATCAATTACAAAAATGGGAGGGGGGGGGGGGGTGGAGGGGGGGGTTGCTTTAAACAGCACATTGAAACATCAGCTGGATAAGAAACATAAATTACAATGTTAAAATGTTCACTCTTGAAATGTTGAAGAAATGTGGACCATTATTTATACACCTCTCTCCCAACAACTTCATTGCCCCTCAATAAAAAAACACCCACACAAATCCTCTATTCACACCCTCTATCTACTCCTTCCTGCTGCTGGGGATCTCCCCTAAGTCTGTAGCCAGACATACACACCTGATCTCACCCACGCCTCCCTGCCATCTCTTCCCCTGTAAATGGTGTTAACCTTCTGATTTAATACTGACTAACCTTAAAACTCGCCCACAAATCAACCATCCCAATATCCTGCACTCATGGCTATTGTCCCACAGTCATTTATACCACCCAATGTGGCCAAGCACACCCATCTACAGCACTTATTCCCTCACCTGCTGTCTCTGTAAGTCTCCCATCATAACACTTAGATTTTAAGCTCTTCGGGGCAGGGATTTCCTTTCCTATTGTCTGATTTTGCTGCACTTATTGTATTATTATAATTTCCCGTACTGTATTCTTTGTGAAGCTCTGAGTACACTTTTGGCGCTATATAAATAAAGACATACAATACATTATTCCAAATTGCTATATAAAATGTTCAGCTAGGCTATGCACAAGGACTCTGAGTCCTAAACAGTGTACTATAAACAATTAAGATAGTACATCATATACTGTAGGTCCCAGCTACAGTATTCAATGGGAATAGTTCCATCTTTCCTCCTGGTTGTAGATAGATCAGCTGAACCACTTACCACGTACCAGACAACCAATCTTCACTCTGTATCAGTACTATATACCAAGTCTCCGCCACAAGGTGGCAGCAAGCAATAATATGAGACGGTATTATAAGGCAAAACTCTTCAGTAAAGGGTGTTAGTTATGGGCCCAGAAAAAACACAAGGTTTTCTTGTGATTAAACTTCTGAGACTGCGCAGGTCTTATCAGATGTGAAGAGACCTCTGATGAAGAAATCTCTGCGATTTTCAAGGCTTGCGCACGAGAAAACCTTGTACTATTGATATGTTGGCCCATTAGAAGGTGTCACAGTGTACAAAATGTCTTTTTCTAATGCAACATTTTCCAATAATAGCACAAAACACACATTACTGGATCTACTGAACTTGTCTGAATCTCTCTGAGCTGAAAACAATATCATGTACGGGAAAAGCTATATTTGTAACTTATAAAAACATTTTGCGTTATTCTGAAATGACTGCAAATGGAACATAATTTGTGCCTTAATGATAAACCGAATGGGCCGGGTTTAAATTAAAATAATTACTGTCACCTCTCTAATTAGATATTTAGATTTCTGAGTCTGTCGGGGGACCATAGTCATGAATATCCTGACGTTATTTTCATGTCTGCAATAGAGGTATGATTCATTTTACACTTAGGGAAACCTGGAACTATGAAACCTAAATACTATTGTACATGAATTTGAACAAAATAAAACCAGGGTGTTCAATGCAAATGACAAATTATAAGATCATGACATTTTTTAAAGAACGAAATACACTTCTACAAGCCACACCTATAGCTGAGGAGCTCAGGGAGATCCGCAGGGTTGGTGACATTTCATGTATAACATGGTGTATATTATAATGTAAATATTATAAATGTATTTTTTTTATGAAAATCCTTTCAGATCCGTTTTCTCTAAGCAAGTGCAAAAAAACGTGTTTTCCTTTATTGGCAGTTCTTTTCTCAAAATCTACCAACCCAAACTTCCTCAGCTTTTGGACACTCACTAAAATAACCATGACTTCGATGGATCTCCGCAATGTTCAAAATATACAATGGGCTTAAACAGAAACAGCCAGAAAACCTACATTTACCATAACCACACCGATATGACTATATAATTACAAATAATAAACACACTTCAGGACACTATCAGCATCACCATGAAATAATATTACTGCGTGGTGTTTTGTCTTAGAATGGATTTCAGAACAGTGTAGGCACAGTTATACAACTAAATCTGCCCTCTAGTTACAATCATAAGGCACTCACAATAAAAGCAGATGCAATGCCAGTACTTTACCCAATTCTTAATGTTACATTTGTAACAGAATGCGTATTGTCAGTAATATGAGAATAAACAAGAAGGCATTTGCTCCAAGGATTATCCAGCCAGATTACACAGTTCACATTACATTTCTGTCTGCTTGCAACCGCATGAAGTAATAGAAGGTAATGTGAAGGTCACATGAAGTTTCAAATGATGCTTAAACTGGTCCCATTTGAAAGACTGTGCCTTTATTAATAATAACCCCCCTCTCCTGAATAAAGGAATAATATTGTTTGCATCCTGTTCTGTGTTCTGTCACTTAATTCCTGTTGAATCCGAAACCCCTGGACTTTACCCTAAGATCCAGCATGGGACGGGTTCATGTTCCAAGGATACAAGAGGCAGTATGATGGGGGAACAATTACCCAACACAGCTGCACTCATTCTATTGAGCTGTTATCTGTGAAAGAGACATTGCCTGAGCTGAAACAACTGCTAACACAGGACAAATATACGCACCCCACACACCCATACTAGGCCCATGAAAGGGAAACACGTTTGGGGAAAAGAAGAGAAAAGTTACAGAAGTATTATAGAAGATAAGAAGACAGGGTGGGGTGGAGAATGAGTAGAATGTGATACATTATGAGTGACGTAATTGAACTGCTTTTTGCGTAAGTACTAAGTATTGTGTTCTGAATGCTATCCCCTTGTCTTGACCAAGGGAAGAGAATTCATGGTTGTTTGTGTCTTGGACACAAAGGAAAAAACGGACTGTTTTACTTTTATTGATGCTGTGCTCATAATAAGCAATTTCTTCACTGGAAAAACACCTCCGTTTCAGAATCGCCTTTTTATATCAGTGACCCAGACGTGATCTTGGAAAAGAGGCAACTTCCAAGAACACCTGAGGTACCAGAGGTGTGAAGGAGTGAGACTTCATGGGTCAGAAGGGGACTCTGCATCAAGGGATCGATGGAGCCGATTGTTCCACTGTAGACAGAGCTACACAGTTACCTTGGGATAGTTCAATAGGGTAATAGCGATGTAGAATTTGAGTGTGTGACTGGTCCTACGTGGTATTTCCATTCATGGGAAATGATCACTCCCAGGAATCAAATACAACATGGAACTTTTTGAGAAATATGTTTAAAAGTACAGTGCCTGTCAGTTCACAGTGGATTCTGCATCTTCTGTGGTTGATTAGTTTTTATTCTTGCAACAGCAATGTAATGAGTGTAATAAAAAGGATGAGAAGGTAAAATTAGGAACACTCAATGTTTTCTATGATGCATTCCATAGCCGAAGAGGCGAGTCTAAAGTGGGCTACTAGCCCTCCAGAAGTAACTTGAAGTGAATGATCAGAATTATAGGTGCTCACAGACAGTAAACGTATATATTAAGAGGAAAGACAAAAATTGGTATAAGAGCACCTAGCACTCCAAAAGGAGTGAGCACAATCATGTTGAACAAACACAGAATGCTAATTCTAATGTGAAATTTAGACATTTATGAGGAAAAACAGGAGTGCAGGAAGCTTTGGAGGCTTACCAGCCTAAGTGTGATTTAAGGGAGCAAATGTTTCTACTGTAACTTAAGCTCGAAGCTTATAGAGCAACAGAGACAGGCTAGGATCAGACATGATACTCCTCTCATACCTGCTGCCCCTCATCCTCTTACACCCAAGGACTCACATTGAAGGGACACATACACCTTTCTTACACACATTATACACGACTGGACAACCTGACTTAGGTCAAGAAAATTGGAACTGTGGGGCAAGTGGTCCTGACAGTGAAAACTCTGATGACAAATATTGGGGTCAGAGAAAAATGAAGAATAGATCTATCATTTAGAGACATCACACAGCTGGAGGTATTATTGGGCATTTTTTACTCTACTGTTCCAGTTTAACAGATCATGCAGTATTTTTAATTCATTGTTGAAGAATATGATTACAGTGCCATGGATGCATGTAAACTGTTAAAAGCTTGGCTCCCACCCAATTTGTCCTCCCAATTAAAGAGGCAATCCAAGATGTTTTTATTTCTTTAATTATTTTAATACAGGATTGCAGCAAGGGGTCACCAGATCTGAACCGCATTAATTTCGGATCCCCCTGCTTCTGGAGGTAGCCACTCCAGTGTTCACTATATGTCTGCTTTTCAAAGCTCGCAGGCCAATAGCAAGCCGTGATGTCATCCGGTGTGGCTTCCTATTGGCCCATGTGACCGGTGGATTAAACTGCAGGTCATATCGGCACCCCCTTTGGAGGTAAGTATCTCTGGAAGCAGTGGTCCCTGTAATTGAAAGTAACGGGGTTCAGCTCCGGAGACCCCCTGCTATAAACCAGTATTAAAAAAGGGAGAAAAAAAACTGTCTTGGATTGCGCCATTAAGAAGTCCAGTGGGTTGGTTAGTCTCGGCTTACCCTAATAAAAATTCAGGCCGGAGTAGCAAATTTGAAAGAATGGAGGAGGTAAAAAGAATTTTGTAGGAAGTAAGAGAGTCAATATAATTACCCTAGAGCAGCAGTGCGCAAACTGGGGGACGCGCCCCCCGGGACATTATTGGGGGGGCATGGGCCGCGCGGCGGTTACAGAGGCCCCGCACTAAGAGCATGAGGCCTCTGTAAATTTACTTACTGACTTCTTGTCCACGTGTCTCCATGGCAACGCGGCATCAAATGAAGTCAAATGACACCGCGGGTCACGTGACATGACATCACATGTCCCCTCAGCGTCATTTCACGTATCATTAGAGGCGAGGGAGGGGGGGCCCAAGCAGGCAGCAGGTATGGGGGGCGCAGGGAGTTTGCACGCCGCTGCTCTAGAGAACATGAAAATGATTTTAACAGACTCTCCTGCAGAAATTCTGATCTGTACCACCTGGTTTTTCACAGCCAGAGCGATCTTACTATGGATCATTCTGGCTTCCTATCCTCAGCTGTTGCTCGCATGCCATTCTTGGAGCTGAGCATACAGGGGGCAGCTATGAACAATGTCTCACAGGGCTGGATAAATGATTCGATACCAATACCCCACCTGGCAAAGCTAAAAAAAGTTTCAGCTGTAGACCGTAAGGAAGGGGGCCGCTTTCACAAAGCAAATATCAAGTGTTACAATTCTGGCATAGTGGGTTATTTTAGATGTTTATTTATTTATAACAACATTTATATAGCTCCCTTATCCAGAGCGCTGTACATTAGTTAGTAAAACTGGTTTGGTTGGTGGGCAGGGGAGGGGACATTATGGACCGGGCTATGGGTTGGGAGCATTTGAGAGCTTGCTTGGTTGGTGGGCAGGGGTTGGGGTAAGGTCTCTGGATTTAATCTTGTCTGTGGCATGGTGATGGGTCTGACAGTGGGGACAGTGGTGTCAATTGGATCTATGAGGAGGGTGACTTTGTAAGGTTTTGGTGAGGCTTAAGGAAGGTTTAGGAAGGGGTGAGGGTAGGGGAGATCATGTATTTATTTATTTATAACAGCGATATGACTGCAGACAACCAAGGTGAGATAACTGGGAAAACGGAAACAAAGAGAACATGAGACAGTTGACACAGAGACAGGATGGGTGAGATAAAGTGGAATCCCTTTATACCCTCTTCTTAGAGAATTGGCCTAATTCAAGCCTAATAGTCCACCTGGACATAACTGATCTCATGGATCTGGCTCAGGGTCCAGTCCCCGTCCCCAACTGTAACCCTCTCAGTTCACAATAGGGGTGACAGTCTAAATTAACTGATATGTACAGGGACCATAGACCATGAATTAGAGGCCGAATCGGGTGTCATCTGACTGATATGCTAACTTACACAGGTGCTGCCGTGAGTGTACCTGAGCTTGACTTACCTAGACTGCACCTGCTGTGTCATTAATGGCAATTAGCGGTGCCACAATTACATCACATGTTTCAGAAAAAACACAAATGCAGTTTGAGGGACAAATAGTGTCATGAAAGATTCAAGGGAACTATTCTTGGAATTTACTTTATGGGAGCGTTTGGTATCATTGTGGATCTGTGTAATCTGCACCTGGGGCAGGGACCCCGTAGTTGGCAACCATTGTCACAGACGTTTTATTCCCCTTGTTTCCCATAAAATCTTCAGATGTATTGGATCCACCCAGCCTACTGGCGACGAAGGATCCTGAGCTTGCCACGCTATTGTTAAAATCATCTGTGTGGGCCACCTCAAAAATGGATTGTGACAGGGTTTCCAATATGGAATAAGGGTTCAGGGACCCGGTCGGTGACATTTGGTTGCGGATGTTTTGCCGCGACTCACCCTGCCGCCGGAAGCTTCCGCCACATCACTGCCCTACTTTAAGCCCTTACCCTAAAACTCCCTACCCTAAGATCTTACCCTAAAACTCCTTAAATTAACCTCCTACCCTAACCACTAAAACCCTTAAATTAACCTCCTACCCTAAGTGCTAAAACCCTTAAATTAACCCCTTACCTAAACAGTAATTAAACTCGCTGTACCTTCAAAGCGGCTGGCAACGGGGATTCCGGCGGCGGGTTGAGTGGCGGCGAAACACCAGCGCCCATTTGGCCACAGCAAAACCAGCGTGACCAAATGTCCTATTCCATCAGATACCTGACTCTCCCCCGCCCCCCCCCAAAGACAGTATAAGTGTCCCACTAAGGCTTCACCCTCTATAACACAGACTATTACATGGCTGCTACAGCAGGGAGTGCTGAGAGAATGCACATCAGCAAGTAGTTCACATATTTGTCCTGTAAAGAAATGAAATGGCACGTGGCGACTCACAATCGACTACCGCGCACTCAATGAAGTGACCCCGCCAGGATCCAATGTGGTGGCAAGTATGCCTGACAATGTCTAAATGTATTTATTTTTTATTTATAAAAATGTTTTACCCGGAAGTAATACATTGAGAGTTACCTCTCGTTTTCAAGTACAGCTCAACCCCCTTATAACGCTGTGCTTGGGGGCCAAAGAATCACAACGCGTTATAAGCGGATCGCGTTAGAATTAATGTACAACTGTATGCATTGCACAATAAAGTATTTAAGATTCAAATAATCGTGTTGTAAAGTATTCATCAATACGAAAATTGGGAGCCGCGCTTGCATTGCGTTATAAGCGGATTCGCGTTGTAACGGATCGCGTTGTAACGGAATTGAGCTGTATGTCCTGGGCACAGAGTATTTAAAATGTCATGGTTACACTAAAAGAACAGGGGTATGCAGTCAATTCACAGACATTTCATAGAAGGATAGAGTTGGAAAATTGGGTACAGGGGATAAAGCGTTTGTGAGTTTGAAATTGAAATAATGCAGCTTTAACATCACTTTAACATAACCAAAGATCAGCGAACAGCAGCAAATGGTTCACACCCTTTAGCTGCCCTTTGGCTGCGCTAAAGGCTGTCTGCCTTTGGGGCAACGCAGATGTACACTGGGGTGGTTGAGATTCAATGCAGCTGCAAAAATAGAGTTTTTGTGTCCTCTTGGCTCATTAACATTCCAGTGGGTGGGGTTGATGTTCCACAAAGTACAAGCAAATGTTAACTCTTAGCACACTGGTCCTGTCCAGAGGGGAGCAGCTCTTGGGGAGCCCCATCAGACTGTCCGCCTTTGGGACAACGCAGATGTACACTGGGTGGCATGGGTTCCCAGAAGCTGGCCCTGACGGGAAATGGTGTTTGCTACCTCTGCAGGGTCCATTGCGTGGCTCGTGCAACATGTAACGTTGTTGTCTGCAAACAGGATACAAACCCGCAGGGCATAGGTAGGGACTAATATACCGACTTTGGCTTGGGATCAGAGGCCTGGGATGCAAGGGTAATCAGGTACGTTCCAGGTTCGAGGTAGGTGGCAGGCAAAGGGTAGTCAGGTCCAGTTCAGGTTGCGAGGTCGAGGCAGGTGGCAGGCAAGGGGCAGTAGATGCAGTTACAAGGTCAAGACAGATAGCAAGCAAAACAAAGGCAAGGGGTAGCTCAGACAGGACAAGGTAACCAGTACTTTGCACGAGCAAAAACTATCACTTCCTGTCAGCATTCATCCTGAATGTTCAGACAGATCCCTTATAGGAGGAAGGTTGTTCTAAGAACACCAATAGGATCAGTGGAAATGGTAGCCACCCGCAATCATCGCCATATTCATAATGATCTCAAGGACAAAATCGCTGACTCTAATTTAATTGTGTAGTTTCTTTTTTGGCAATTAAGTGTTCCTATTCATGTGAGTTTATTTGACAGATGACTGATGAAAGAGGGTTGGAAAATCTTTACTACATTTACCCTTAACATTACTAGCAATGTGACAGGTCGGATAATCTAATTGGTACTAATATGATGGAATACCCGACCCTTAGCCCGTCTATAGAAGTAATCTCTTTTGGAAAGTTAATTGCAGAATGTAGCGTTGCAGGGAGAGGATCAAATATTTACCACATTTTGGTATTCCACGATATTGCTGATGTCACAACCTGGACAAGCAATTGGAGACAGCTAGAAAGGCTGTCGGTATGAAATTCCCCTATGGACAAGTAATTAGACCCTAGGAAGAAGCTGGAAATGTATAGTTGGAAACAAGATGCTAATGCAGATAATAGTTCCAAGCAATTCATCTGATAAGGTTAGACAGCAGACTCAGACCTAGCTTTCTTTATCTGTATTGAACAAACATCCATTTGAGGAAAGAGAACCGATTCAGGTTAAACTGGACTGTGCAAAAGATAGGAGTCAATGTAGAATATAAATGGAATACCTGGAAGGTACATTGCCAACAATGGAATATTTCTTAATTATACCCTAATTGCAGCCAAAATGTTAACATAGATAGAAGCACAGTAATATAGGTGATATCACAGGAGGGGTAAGTACTGTGCTGGGAGTTCTTAACACCATGGAAAGTGAGTTCTTGAGGAACAAGCTGAGTAAAGTAGCAACACACACACACACACACACACACACAAACACACTACCCAGGAAGTGAGTAACCTTCAGCAGAAACAAATTGAGGTGTCTGTGAGGGTACTCCCACACATTATACAAAAGGTTCAAGTGCTAGTGGATAGTGTCTATGAACTGGGAGAAGATGTTCAATGAACAAAAGCACAGAGTGATCTGTCAACCAATCTAAAAATTAGCCTGCAAGGAGTTATTAGTAGGTAAAGGGCCTCTGGAATGGCTTTTGCCAGCAAATAGTTTTATTTCTCAATTTTCCGTGGGGGCATATGTCATGGTGGAAAGATTAATTGGGACGGTGTAACATGACAATCTGTGAAAGTACACTTCCTTGTACAATGGGAAAGGGAAGTAAAGACCATGTATGAAAATGTAGTCACCGGGGTGGCTATGAAAGGATTTACTCTCCATCCCAGACTGATCCTTACATACTGTATGTTGAGCACGATTCGGATACTGGGAAATGGGGATTGGTGGACTAATCACTCTGCACTTCAGACAAATATATGCATACTATATTATATGGACCATCACAATACAAAATAGCTGGTGAACAATGCTGGGTAAACATACAAGTTGTATCATGGAAGCTAAGAGACATGCTACTCACCCTGTTTATTACCTTGGACAGGATAGAGTGTGGTTTGATCTTTGGGAAAAACAAAATGTAAGTTACACACACGAAAGGTAATGGAACCATCCTCCTGAGTGAAGTCTCTGTGCACTAACTGCTTATTATTCAGGCAAAATAATTTCATTTATCTATTCTTATTATTCAAAATATCACTGCTCAGTTTAACTATTCAGAGGTAGCAAACTTACAGAGATCAGATGTTAGATTGGGGATGGGAATCGAATTTAGGGACTGGGGAAAGAAACGAGGAACACATCCTTCAGGAATTACAATACCAATGTAACAAGACAGCCCTAGTTGTTAAATATGATTTACAGAAAATCACCCAGGTCATTAATGAATTGAAGGAGGATGGAAAAGTATCCTAGTGGGAGGCAATTTTCAGATTGAGCTCAACAATGAATCATGTGACGAGTGGCATGCGTCACCCTGTCATTGTTTTGACCATCATGGTTATCTTTTTATTCTTACTCAAACCTTTGGGGTTTTTTTTAATTAGAAATGACATTGTTGTCCCTAAGCTTCGCAGAGTGCAGTATCAATTGCAAGCACAATGTAGCATAATGTATAAACCAATTATTAGCTAACCAGATTTAGTATACTTAGGTGTGTGTGAAAGTTGCATTTCATACCCCAGCCGAGAAGAGGAGTAAGAAGAAGGCATGGTCCTATTTGGATTTGGGCTACGTACTGTAGAGAAGGTTCCCAATCACTCCCTTACAATCAAATTTAAATAATGGTGGTCCTCCAACTCAGAAAGGACCTTCCTGATTGGTCCACAGAAGTATAGTGTAGATAAAGGAGTAAGAGAAGGGCACAAACGGACTTAAAGCAAACCAATTTAATCACCACAATCTTATTTGGATTTGGACCATAGGGGGGATATGTTGGACCTGAAACCCATGGACTTTACCTTAAGAAGATTCTGTGTAAGAAGAGAGACTTTGTTTGTGTGAGATTTGGCCAGTGTGAAACAACATGGGATGGGTTAATGTTTCAATGATACAGGAGGCAGGATTAGGCTAAGGCCCCGGTCACGGCGCTCTAATGCGCGCCCGCACTTTCGGCTGCGCGTTCCGGCGATTCCCCGGTCTGCAGCTCACTGCAGGAGCAGAGACCGGGGGGGGGCGTGCCGGAGGAGTGACGGGGGCGCGGCTATGACGTCACCCGGCAGGTTCGCCCTCATTGGCTGAACCGCCGGGGGGCGTGCCTAGACGCTCGACGCGAGTTCCTGCTCTCAATTCTATTGAGAGCAGGAGTAGCTCTCGCGCAAGCGCTGCGGCCCCCCCTCGCAGCGGGCCCGGCGCCGTTGCGGGGAGGGCTCTTGTGAGCGCAGCGTCCGCCACAGCGGGGGCAAGGCCTTATGGGGGCACATGTACCCAAACCAGCTGCACACTTTCTATTGAGCTATATGTGCAAACGACCTTACCTGAGCTGAAACAAGTGCTAACACAGAACAAAGAGACTCATCCCACATACACATACAAGGCCCAGGGAAAGGAGAAACATTATGTTTAGGAAAATACAATTTACAGAAGTATTATAGAAGATAAGAAGACAGGGTGGGGTGGAGTATGCACAGAAAGTGATGCAGCGTGAGTGACAGGTTTTTTACAGAAAGATTTGGGTCCTCAATGCGCTCCCCGTGTCTTGAGCAAGGGATGAATACAGGCAGTCCTCGGTTATCCAACGGAATTCGCTCTAGAAGTAGCGTTGGATAGTGAAACCGTTGTAAAGCGAGTCCCATGTTAATCAGTGGCGGTGAGCATTGGATATCGCATTTCGGCGTCCAAAAATGGCCCTTAGAGTTGCATTGTAAAGCATTGGATATGCCATTTGTTGTAAAGTGAAACGTTGGATAACGAGGACTACCTGTACTCTTGATGATCATATTGATGCTGTGCACCTGATAAACAATTTCTACTCTGGATAAAGACCTCTGTGTCAGAATCGCCTTTTTACAATTCCCAACCGGGAATAATCACATGAAGTTAATATACTACAAACAAAGTACTTGTCTAGTACGTTGCTGAATTTCCTGATGGCTAATATTCTTACACAATCAAGACCTGACGAATAAATACATCAATAGATGAATAGAATGAAATGTTGCAAGCAGTTGACATAGGTAAAAGGAAAAAGAATGCATGGGAAAAAAAACACTAAAGCCATTTTTGATTAGATGAATTGCAGAGAGGCTCATCCACAATGGATGTGAAAATAAGGGTTATAGCGCCTCCACAGGGAAGAGATCTAATTAAATAGTGTGTAATATACAGCATTGTGCAAATTAGAATGATGATATTCTAAATATATGAATCAAAGAAGAAAAAAAATCTCATAAAATATGACCTAAAGGCAAAATCCACAAACACATGATAAACCTATTATCACTAATTGACTAAAAAGTCCATGAAATTAAAAAGTTTGTGGTGAGGTTAGAGTTCTTATCTGAAAAAAGTCCCAGAATCCTGTATCTCATCTGTTGCCGGCGTCTGCAGCTCTCCGTCTGAGGTTTTCCCCACTCCTCTTTCTGCACATGTAGAAAAATAACACAATCATTTAATAAAAAATAAGTTAAAACAAGTGTTATTGAACGCATGAGGTGTCCAGGTAAAAACAGCTTTCACACTTTTTCTGGGGGGGGGAGGGGGGGGAAGTGTGGTGCCCACAGGAATCCCTGGTGATCTGTGGAGGAGTATTGGTCTCTCCCTCCACAACCCAACAACTAGAATAGAGCGCAACACCAGTGATGTCATCGATGTGACTGCGCAGCTCAAGCACAGTCCGGCCAGCGAAGAGAGACCTCACCAGATGAACCTGTGAGCACCACACTTCTCCCCCCAAAAGTGTGAAAGCTGTTTTTAACTTAACACTTTCTGAGTTCCAGACCACTTGTGTCAACTTATTGTTATTAAATAATTGTGTACACTCTTCGCGTCCTCTGCACTTCATTTCCATCCCAAATGGAGTCTTCTGTTTGTTCTGACTCACGGCTTCTGATTGGATAAAAGTTACCCCCATTCCATCCTTCAAAATTTGCATGTTTGGGCGATATTTTAGTTTTTTAGCAGCAAGAAGATTTTTAGCAATCAGAGCTTGATCCACTTAGCGATAGGACAGGAATGGGCAACTCCAGGCCTCAAGGGTCACCAACAGGTCAGGGTTTCAGGATATCCCTGCTTCAGCACAGTTCGTTCAATAAGTGGCTGTCATTATGACCAAGCCACCGATTGAGCCACCTGTGCTGAAGCAGGGATATCCTGAAACCCTGACCTGTTGGTGGCCCTTGAAGACGGGAGTTGGCCACTCCTTCAAAATTACACTGAAGAAGAGCCTCAAAAGCTCAAGAACAGGAGGTCCTCGCTTTCCGACGTTACCCTTTTCGACGACCGGCACATCCAACGCTTTATAATACGCCTTATCCGACGCTCACCAACTCTCATATCCGACTCTTTATAATATTAAACCAAAGGGCAAAACATGGGTTTCACTTTACGACGATTCCCTATCCGATGCTATTTACAAGATCGCATTGTGTTGGATTACCCAGAACCGCCTGTACAACTGTTCATCAACTACTACCATGCTGGATTCTGGTTTTGCCAGTCCCACTGACACTGAATGGGTTAAAAATGTATTAGAACCTGCAACAAATCTACACTTCTGCCCAGCCACCATGGCTGCTAAAACTCTGATCTTTATTTTTTTGTAATACAAATTTTAGAAACCATAACAAAAACCAATGATGACGGATATTTGCAAAAATGCCTCCAACCTTTGGAGACATGTACAGCAACACGTATTTGGAGCATTCACTACAAACTGTAATGCTTGTTAATGTGAAATAAACTCAAGGTTAGGAATACAAAAGCAAACCGCTCAAGCTGTACCAACGCCCATAGGAAAAGAAAGAGTGGAACATTATATGCAAATAGGAACAGCAAAATGTCATTCTAAAGTAAAACATTTCAGTAATGAAATATTATGAGATCTCATTGGATGATATTTCACTGTTTCTTTTTGTTTTCCTTCCTCTGGATCAATATACTGTAAGTATAGATATAGGATAAAGTATCATCTGTTGTCTAAATTTAGCATAGGTTGAACTTGATGGACGTATATCTTTTTTCAACCTCATCTACTATGTAACTATGTAACTATTTAACTATGTAAACAACAAAAGAAAAAATACCCAATGCTACATCCATTATGACAACAAAAAAAGTTAAATACTTAAATGTTTGTATTCTCATAAGGGTCAGTTAGTTAAACCCTTTGGCCAACGCCTGGGTTTAAGCTCACTCCTCCCCACTTTTTAAGTAGCATTTTATTTCATGTACCTGTGCTGGATGGGTCTATTGAGACCATTCTCCCACCACTGCAGAGGTAAATGAGAATTCTCACAGGTAGTGTTAGGACCTGCATACTGGTCATGCCGTGACGTGGCTGCAGGCTTATAACGCTTTGGCCAAAGGGTTTAACTAAATGACCCATATTCATGAGAATACTAACATTTAAGTATTTAACTATGTATTTTTTTTTCATATTGGATGTAGCATTGGGTATTTTTGTCTTTTTGTTGTATACATTTGGTCACACCAAGTAGCACTCCTTTTGCCACAAATATACACATGATGTGGTGGGTGGTGGGTGGTGGGTGGTGGGTGGTGGGTGCTGGGGTTAGAGCTTGCAGGAATTGTGTGTATGTAACTATGCAAGATGAACAGAGAATTCAAAATAATTATCAGATGGCATTATTGTCCCAATTTGCTGCTATTTAGGTCTTTGCTTTTATATTTAGAAAAATAGATAAATAATGAAATTGCTCAATTATAGTGGTGACTTTTCAGCAATGTAAAATCAAGACTGAGTAGCCGACAAAAACAAGTGGGTGCCGAATTATGTGAAAAAAAGAAAAATGTTATGTCATAATAAATGAAAATACCACTTGTGAGCACACTCACATGTCTCAGAAAGGTTTGCACACCCGCCTTTCCCCATTATCTCTTAGCACACAATGCGTCCACTGCAGCCAGGGATTCTGGGTAATGACATGCAAATTAGCACACAGTGTCCATTTTTGCTTCTTATCCATTTTAACATGGACGCCTATAAGCTTATGCCTGCCGCATTACACAGCTTTTCAGCACAGCCTGGGTTAAAGAAGTGACTGTTATGAGTAGTGGAGGGTTTTTGTCACTTTTTTACTCTCCCTAACTTACTTTGTGTCTGTGTTATGTCATACAAATGATGTGTTTATATCTTTATGCCCATTACTAATGATAGTTTTGGTTGCCATGGTGAACAGCAAATTAAACTGGGGACCAACAAATATTTGTATGTAAAAAAAACAAAAAAAAACACACAACAGCAATAGAAATAAATCATTTAAAGGAAACACCTTTTCTGGTACAAATGCACAGGACAAAGACAAAAACGCAAACATGGAACGTGAACATTTGTATACTAATATGACATTATATAGAGAAAGCCAGTAGATTGTTGCACTTAGTAATGAAAAAACTGTAGTCCAATGAGTGGGCAACTCCAGCCCTTAAGGGCCACAAACAGATCAAGTTTTAAAGATTTCCCAGAATCCCTAGCTGCAGCGCAGGGGCGGAGTGGCCAAGAGAGAAGCTGTGTACGCGCACTGTACATTCTGGACTATAGGTGGCGCTGCAGAGCCCAGCAGAGTGTGTGTGTGTGTATACTCCATGCATTATATATATATATTTTTTTAATAAAGTGAAGTTGAAAAGTACATACTCGCCTTATAATCGGGCCCGCCCACTTTGTGAGCCAATCAGCAGTCTGATGTAGGTGGGTCAAAGGGAGTGTGTATAAAATGTTTCCTTGTCAGCTGCTTCTAAAATTAGGGGGTCGCCTTATAATCGGGCAAATATCGCATGTACATACTGCATTTGCCTGATTATAGGGCGACCCTGAATATAAGGCGACCCCCTAATCTCAGTAATAGCTGGAAAGAAAAAAAGTTTACACTCTAAGGGCCTCATGCAGAGAGCAGCGCTATTTAGAATTGGAGAGGGGGAATTTTTTTTAGCTTTATTGGAGAGTTTTTTTCTCCATATGCAGAAAGGGCATAAAACTGCATTTACAATCCTTTCTGCATATGGAGAGTTTCAACCAGCGCTATGAGCGCTGTTGAAACTAGTGGGAAAGAAATCGTTTTGTTTTTTTTCTCCTCCACCGGCCGCGGAGCGCCAGCTGCTTGGTGGAGAGGAAAAATGTTGAAAATCGCGCCATTTTTTTGGCGCGAACAGCCACTAGATGGCGTTTGCGGCTCTCTGCATACGGCAGAAAAAAACACTGGAGAGATTAGGATCTCTCCAGCCGCGCGGCGAATTTCAAGAAAAAAAAAATGGCGCTTTTTTTAAAACTTGCCTTTTTCTGCTGCTTTCAGCTCGATTTTCGCCGGAAAATGGCGAGATTGCTATTAGCGCTGCTCTCTGCATGAGGCCCTAAATCTCTGTCTCTCAGTATGAGCTTCCTGCCAAAAGCAACATGGCTGCTTCAGGCACCCAGGGTAGAGCTTCCTCCATTTTACCCTCCTACCTAATGCATCCAACTGCTGATTGGCTCGCAAAGTGGGTAGGCCCGATTATAAGGCGTGTATGTACTTTTCAACATAACTTAATCGAAAAAAACGTCCCGGATAGCCAACTTCAGTCCTCAAGGGCCACCAACAGTTCAGGTTTTACGGATATTCCTGCTTCAGCACAGGTGGTTCAATCAGTCTTCGACTGAGCCACTGATTGAGCCACCTGTGCTGAAGCAGGGATATCCTTAAAACCTGACCCGTTGGTGGCCCTTGAGGACTGTATTTGGCTACCCCTGCACTAGGGCATAAATACCGTATTTGTGCAACGGCCTCTCTCCTCCTGAAATGTATATACAGTGTTGGACATTCAGTTTCCTATCCTCTTACTAATGAATTCCCATATTAGCCAAGCACAGCTTAAAATACCATATTACATGATATGTAACAACTTGTATTTCTAGGATTCCACTGTCAATCTCACAAACGTCAGCCTGAAGCACCTTCACAAAAATGTGATTATATATAAGAATCTACATTTTCTAAGGGCCAATACAGCTACTATGACTTTGAAAGCAGTAATAACCCCACCTTTTTTTTTATTTTTCTCTTATTTTTATATGTAAAGCATGTAACAAGGTATCATTCTGCATTCTTACTTAAACTGGCTATCGTTTTGTGCTCCAATTATAAGTCTGTCAAAATCCTGATTGTGTGCCTAATGAAACGTCCGCCTTCTAACTTTGTGCTGCAGTCAGTGAAATGCTGCAGCTGATATGTAACATTATATTACTGAATGTAATACATTATTGTTACAGCTTTCAGAGTAATACACAGTCTGCTATTTGGAATACAGCAACAGATCTGTTTGTGATACTTTGTTGCAAAAGTGCAGAGCTCAAAAAGGTGTGAGTCAGATGCTGTTTCAAAACAGGAAGTGGCTATAAATTTGTAAACGGTTGCAGTAGCAACCAACGCATGACCCGTACATTAAAAAATAAAAAAATCATTACAAATGGCATTTAGAATTTAAAAAAATAGGATTTTCATATTTTGCTGCTTGAATATTAAATATTATCAGATGATATTGGGGCAGAAACGTGAAATGCATTAGTGCTATAAGAATGTAGGTAGCGTTGCCAGGTGGAAAAATACTGAACAAATAATGAAAGGTACGACACGTTCGAGACACACACACCTCTCTCTGCTCCATGCTCTTTCCTCCTCTCCTTGGCCCCACCCCTAGGTTCCTGACACCTCCTCCTGATTGGCTGCATTACCCAGCAGCAGCCAATCCGGAAGGGGGAAGCTGCCCAGCCCCCTCGCAACAGCCCTGCTCTCTCCCTGCCCGGGGAAATACCCCAAGCCAGTCAGGTCACTATGTCCAGAGAGGTAATACCAGCCACATACATGTCCAGTATTACCTCTAATTTTGGACAGTGTTCAGTTCGGTTCATTACTGGACACCGGACAACCCTAAATGTAGGTAAGCATTTTATCAAACATTTTCCAATGCTGCTAGGGTAGACTTCAGTTAATAAAGCTAACAGTTCTATGATGACTATGGCAACTGCTTCACAGCAATGTAAACAGGTGTCAAACTTTTCTAAAACCTTCACAATGTTGTATTTGCAGAACAGCTGTTACTTCTTTGATAGAATTGTTGTGAAATTATCAGCACTTGTTACATTTATCATTTTTGTAACAGAAGTAAAATTACAAGTTCCTACAGGGCATATGTGAATATAGATAAACTAACTGCGGGTAAAATCCCCCATGTAAATAACCCAGGATGGTGCTGTGCATATTGCACCATTTATGTATGTTTTAGTTTCCTGGACCTGTCTCATCCTAGAGATCTGGATGTTGATCGGAGTATGGAATTGGAACGAAGCAAATGGAGCTCAAGTGCAGAAGAAGCCATGGACCAGAATAGAAGGTGAGGAGCAGCTTGCTCACCAGTGTTCCAGAATCTTGATGCAGGTTTTTAGATGTAAGGTGAAAGAATTCTGGAGACAAAGCAGGGACTGCAGTGAAAAGTGTGAGCTGGGCTGGTCACACGGACTGTATTGCAAAGATGAATCCGTTATAGGTTACATTACAGTAAAGCATCTCATGATGCAGCTTCTTCAGCCCAATTGCACCGCAAAGGACTTGAACCATTAAAAAGAGGAGGTCCTTTTTTGGGTATGGATATAGGGAAGCTAAAACGTATTTGTCTATATGATTAGAAACAAAAAAAAGTGATGGCGAGTAAAAAAAGTGACAACAAATCTTATTGCCTACTCATCAGACTATTGCTAACAAAACTGTTTGATCTACACCAGGCAGTATAGTGTCCTGAGCTTGTGGGGAGAACACACGCTTCATAAGGCCCCAAACTGCTACTCAGTTGGTGGAAACAGCATGGGGGGGTATAGCTCTCAATGACTGCCACAGCTTCCAAAGTCATGCCCCACAACGCATTGCCACTATGGATACAAAGAATTGTGAGGAGGGACGTTGGAAGCTTCTGCTGTAATTGACAGCTATACCCCCCACGCTAATGGGCAGTTTGGGACCTTCCTAAGTCTGCAGTCCACACACAGGCGCCGGAACCCGCTATACTGTCTGGGATCCACCATTACATATTTTTGGGGGCGAACCCCTTGGAGACACCTCCCAAACCCCCCTGTTGAGAATCCCTGCTAGAGGCGGATAAATCACCATATTTATTGTTTCACATACATTAGAACACCAGTTGTGTTTTTCTTTTGTTTCTATTAATCAGATACAGGTTGCAAGATGCTGGGAACGCTCCTTTAGAACATTTCATCATGATCATCTCTATCTTTTTAGTTACCTTTATACTGTTATCTCCCATTGATTTGCATGCGAGGAAACATCGGGGGTTCTGATGTGCTAACCCGCACTAACTCTTCATCTATCTGGCCCTGCAGGGCTTATTCTGAAAGCTCTGGGAGTGCCGTCGCATGGCAGGTCCCATTGGGTCCGTGCGATAGTCTCGTAGCTTGTAGGATAAACCCCATCGTGTCTAATCTATGGATAATACCATGGACTTTTTACATTTATTGTTAAAGAACGGATGGAAATTTTAACATCTATGTATATCTCTGACAGCGAGTGGGGGTGTATCTTGCATGAGACGTTGCCAGCACGCCCAGTGAGAATCACATGAACTTTTGCAGTGACTAGATGTCACTCAATATACTATTTAAGAAACATTACGCAATCTTACCTCATTTCTTCACATGGGAAATAAAGGTTCGCCCTAGGAGTTGTTAAAGTCTGGTTCTGTTACATTGTAGATCAGAGGTGGCCAATCGTTTTCTCAGGTGGGCCAACAAATGGGCCAAAAAATTCTGGGGGGGAAGGGGGCGCACTGTCCTTCCCATCTCTCCCGTAGGGGGCAGTAGAAGTGTACAACGGCAGTCTGTGTGAAGAGGGTATGGCCGCTGACAGCTTTCCTGGGGCACAGGACTAGCGTCACTACCTGGGCCCCCCTGTCAACTCCCCTCTCTTTCTCATACACCCCCACCCCTCTTTCTCTCACCTCTTTGCTCTTGCCCCCCTTTAGTTCTCTCACACCCTCCCCTGTCTATTTCCTCCTCCCCTCTGGCGCTCACTCTTCCACTCTCTTCCCCCTCCTCTCACTCACAAACCCCCCTTTCTCAATTCCCTCCTCCCAGTTCTGTCTTCACTCACAATTTTACCCCCACCCCTCACTAACAATATTACCCACTCCCCCTCACTCACAATATTGCCCCCTCCCCTCACTCACAATATTACCCGCTCCCCCTCACTCACAATATTGCCCCCTCACTCACAATATTACCCGCTCCCCCCTCACTCACAATATTACCCGCTCCCCCTCACTCACAATATTACCCGCTCCCCCCTCACTCACAATATTACCCGCTCCCCCCTCACTCACAATATTACCCGCTCCCCCCTCACTCACAATATTACCCGCTCCCCCCTCACTCACAATATTACCTGCTCCCCCCTCACTCACAATATTACCCGCCCCCTCACTCACAATATTACCCGCTCCCCCCTCACTCACAATATTACCCCCTCCCCCTCACTCACAATATTACCTGCTCCCCCCTCACTCACAATATTACCCCCTCCCCCTCACTCACAATATTACCCGCTCCCCCCTCACTCACAATATTACCCGCCCCCTCACTCACAATATTACCCGCTCCCCCTCACTCACAATATTATCCCCTCCCCCTCACTCACAATATTACCCGCTGCCCTCTCAGTCACAATATTACCCATCCTCCTCACTCACAAACCCCCCTTTCTCAATTCCCTCCTCCCAGTTCTGTCTTCACTCACAATTTTACCCCCACCCCTCACTAACAATATTACCCACTCCCCCTCACTCACAATATTGCCCCCTCCCCTCACTCACAATATTACCCGCTCCCCCTCACTCACAATATTGCCCCCTCCCCTCACTCACAATATTACCCGCTCCCCCCTCACTCACAATATTACCCGCTCCCCCTCACTCACAATATTACCCGCTCCCCCCTCACTCACAATATTACCCGCTCCCCCCTCACTCACAATATTACCCGCTCCCCCCTCACTCACAATATTACCCGCCCCCTCACTCACAATATTACCTGCTCCCCCCTCACTCACAATATTACCCGCTCCCCCCTCACTCACAATATTACCCGCTCCCCCCTCACTCACAATATTACCCGCTCCCCCCTCACTCACAATATTACCCGCCCCCTCACTCACAATATTACCCGCTCCCCCCTCACTCACAATATTACCCCCTCCCCCTCACTCACAATATTACCTGCTCCCCCCTCACTCACAATATTACCCCCTCCCCCTCACTCACAATATTACCCGCTCCCCCCTCACTCACAATATTACCCGCCCCCTCACTCACAATATTACCCGCTCCCCCTCACTCACAATATTATCCCCTCCCCCTCACTCACAATATTACCCGCTGCCCTCTCAGTCACAATATTACCCATCCTCCTCACTCACAATATTACCCGCTCCCCTCTCACTCACAATACTACCCGCCCCCGTCACTCACAATATTACCGCTCCACCTCACTCACAATATTACCCCCTCACTCACAATATTACCCCCTCCCCCTCACTCAGAATATTACCCGCTCCCCTCTCAGTCACAATATTACCCGCCCCCCTCACTCACAATATTACCCGCTCCCCCCTCACTTACAATATTACCCCCTCCCCCTCACTCACAATAGAACCCGCTCCCTAACATTTTACCCCCTCCCCCTCACTCACAATATTACCTGCTCCCCCCTCACTCACAATATTACCCCCTCCCCCACAAAATTACCCGCTCCCTCTCACTTACAATTTTACACCCTACCCCTCACAATATTACTTGCTCCCCAATCACTCAAAATATTACCTGCACTCCAATATTACCTAGTTCCCTCTTCAATCACAATTTTATACCCTCCCCTCACACAATATTACCAACTCCCATCTCAAACACAATATTACCCCCTCCCCCTCACTCACAATATTACCCGTTCCCCCCTCACTCACAATTTTACCCGTTCCCCCCTCACTCACAATTTTAACCCCTCCCCTTTTCAATCCCAATATTACCCGCTCCCCACTCACTCACAATATTACTCCCACCCCCTTCCATCACAATTTTACCTTGGAGGTGCTGTGGCACCGAATCCTCCGGGGATCAGCCTCTTCTCACGCCGACCCATGCTCCGGCCAGCCAGAACGTCGGGCCCAACTTCTGCATCTGCCGCGGGACCCCAAATCCCCTCCGGTCCTGATGTGGAGGGGAGCTCTGTCCTCAAGGAGGTTGGGCTCGATTTCCAGCGCAGGCCGGCACCAGAAGAAGCTCATCCTCGGAGGATCACGCGGACCACCTCAAATGCTGTTGCGGGCCACTTGGTGGACAACAGGTTGGCCAACCCTGGTGTGGATGTTACAAGCTTTTGAAAGCAACCTATTCACTACTCATCGATTTGTAACCTCTGATCTGGCTAGTGGCTACAGACCCATTGCTGCAGAGGCAGTAAATGGATTAATAATAGTAGGATAGTAAAACATTTTCAAATAGCTGATCCAGGGCATTTTGCTTTATACACAGTTAAAAAAGCAAAATAATCAAATATGGCAAGAGTTTCCAATCTAATACTGGGGATATGTATCTTTCCTAATGTCACAATAAACAGAATATCCCCTTTTAAAGGTCACAGGGCTATGACACTCACAAAACACCCTTCGGGAAATATTTTATAATTAGGGATTACATTTAATTAGGGATTACAGTCTTTTATTTTATCCACCCCCTCCACCCCCCCCCCCCCCCAATTTTTTTTTATTAAACACAATTGGAACAAGGTACTGCAACCCCTGCCCCAAGCAGACCGGTCCGCCCCACCCCCTGAGAATTTGACCCCTTGCCCAAGCACACGACTCCTCTATTACCATGTCAGGTGTCATCTAAATACAGCTAAAAAAAAGAAGCTAAACAAAGAATGATGTTGTTGTTTTGCTATTTGTTATTGTTATATCATATGTCAACACTGAAAAACATAGATATTTTGCATATGGTAAAATATTAAAACTGCAGTTCAAGCTGACAGTTTAAAATATATATATATATTCCACCCCCCCCCCCCCATTCAATATGTGCATCAATACAATCTGCACACTGACAAGTGATTAGCTAAGCTGCAGATCTATCTGTTCTCCTGTAATCTCCTGTAATAGATCGCTTGCTCCGGGTTATTTAATTCAGTTCTTGCACAGCATTTTGGGCAATGTAGTCCTAGAATATGATTGACTGGGCAGTTACTAGATACAATTGGTGCACTGCTAGAGAGAGGGCGGGGCTCAAGAGCCAGAGCCTATCAGAAGGGGAAGGGGGCTGTCACTTTGGGAATGCTTCCTACATTAGAAACATTAAACATTTCTTTAAAATATATATTTTTAAATGCTACAAGTATTTTCTCATAGTACAGAACTGATTTATTTAAAAAAAACACACATGTAGGATATTGCTTTAAATAAACACTGATTTCAAAAAACAAAGTAAACATCAAAAACTTGACTCCCTGTTTATAACAATACCTTTCTGTGCTGTATATAAACCCCACAGAACAGTTTTTTACTTAAGAAATGAAAATGTATCAAAATAACTTGGTTACAAAAAGAGACTTATTTTTATGTTATGACTATTTTGGAGTAAAAATAATCTTGTATCTTTAACTTAATGTAAATAATACTTTGTCAAGTGGAGTAGTTACGATAACGCTTTTTCTTACAGAATGTCATAGGTAATACAAAGTGTCAATATAATTAGGTAAAATGTTAAAACAAATCAAATTACTCATTTTGTCAACCTTGGCAGCGCCGAAATTGTCAATTCTGCTACACGGAAAATAGCTGTTGTATGTGATCCTGTTCGCTAATAATGAATTTTTTATTTGATCAAAAAGCCAAGAAGTCAGTGTAGAGCAGGGTTCTTAACCTGTGGTCCATGGATCCCCGAGGGGTCCCACGTATGTTTTTTTCACGGACCCTTGGGACCTGATTCATGGGCTCTCTGGGGGACCATGGAGCAGATCCCAGGGATCTATGAAAAAAAAATACATTTTTGAACTGCCTATAACAAAACCGGAAACCATAAAAAAAAAATTCAACTCCAATGATATTTAACTTCTGCAAACCACTATTAGCAACCACAAAGGATCTAGGGGTCTGTAGGTTCAAAAAAGGTGAAGAACCACTGGCATAGAGGATCTACTCTAATACAGGGAAGTGCATAAAATACATAGCATTTGCAATAAGTTAAATGTACCTCCAAAAGCCAACGTGTTCAGCTCTTTGGCACTTTAAATGCTTTGCTGAAAAAGATGCTGCAGATTACAACTGCAAAGCATAAACTTAAGTGCCTTCAACAATCTTATCAGTTCTCAGGGGGGTAGGGGGTAGGGATGGTCTGTCAAATTTTTGCATCAAGGGCGTCAAAGACGTTATTGGAGTTTCAGGTTTTTTTTTCATTTAGGTCACTTAACACAAATCTGCATTGTTGTGAATCCGCTCCAACCGATGTTTCAGATTGCACCCATGCCTAAAACCCCATCAGTCTGCCGTCTTTTGAATGCAGACATGTCATGTACAACCATAATAATAATAATAGTAGTAGTAATAATAGTTTGTTCTTGTATAGCGCTGCTAGTTTTACGTAGCGCTTTACAGAGACATTTTTGCAGGTACAGGTCCCTGCACCGTGGAGCTTACAATCTATGTTTTTGGTGCCTGAGGCACAGGGAGATAAAGTGACTTGCCCAAAGTCACAAGGAGCCGACACCGGGAATTGAACCAGGCTCCCCTGCTTCAAACTCAGTGCCAGTCAGTGTCTTTACTCACTGAGTGCAAAGATAGCCTGGAAATGGATACAAATGAAATTTAGAAGTCTACTGTCTTTTTATAAAGACCAGACTTGCTTTCCTGTCACCGGAGTGCAGACACACCTCTTCCCCTGGCAGGAACCGAGGGAATACCTGCAGCAAATGCAACGTCTGTCTGCTACAAACTCTCTCTACGTCGCCCTTGTTACTATTTGCATGGAATAAAAGCATTTCACGTTGACTTGGGAAAAAACAACAACAACAATTAATGTCAATGCAAGATTAATAGATACGTCAAATTCTTTGAAACCATTTCAGAGAGTAAAGTTAGAAACTTACCAAATTAAGTTTGCCAGAGGAATGTTTCCAAGAGGATTCAGCCCAAACCTGTCACAGCACTTGGGAGTAATGTGGGAACAGACTTTCTGCAAAACTAATTTGAGTTTGTTATACTGACTAGCCAGGGGGCTAGGTAGGCCCCCAGAAGGCTTAATGCCATTTACCAATCCACACAGTTGCCACCTAGTCTCAGTCTAAGTAATGTAACCCCCTCTCTCCAGCAAAAGTCCAGATCACAGTATCAAACACTTCCCTAGCCTAACTCGATTGTGTTCTAGTTGGCTAGCAAAGCTTGCAGATGTATTTGTCAATTCACTTTCTGTTTTTTTTTATCCTATGAAGATCCTGCCACTTTGCAAATCACTGTATGAACCAATAACTACATGGGGGTGGAGTAAAAGTTCCGTATGCCTGCAAAAAAAAAAAAGTCCAAAGAGAGAGTGCAAAACAAACATCTCTACCAGTCCTGCCCCAGGGTGTGATGAGTCACGAGAAAGATGTTTCTTTGAAACTAAACCTTTTGCTACAATAGGTGATATACATTATAGAATGTTCAGTAAACTGCCTTTTGCTACAATAGGTGATATACAGTATAGAATGTTCAGTAAACTGCCTTTTGCTACAATAGGTGATATACAGTATAGAATGTTCAGTAAACTGCCTTTTGCTACAATAGGTGATATACAGTATAGAATGTTCAGTAAACTGCCTTTTGCTACAATAGGTGATATACATTATAGAATGTTCAGTAAACTGCCTTTTGCTACAATAGGTGATATACATTATAGAATGTTCAGTAAACTGCCTTTTGCTACAATAGGTGATATACAGTATAGAATGTTCAGTAAACTGCCTTTTGCTACAATAGGTGATATACAGTATAGAATGTTCAGTAAACTGCCTTTTGCTACAATAGGTGATATACATTATAGAATGTTCAGTAAACTGCCTTTTGCTACAATAGGTGATATACAGTATAGAATGTTCAGTAAACTGCCTTTTGCTACAATAGGTGATATACAGTATAGAATGTTCAGTAAACTGCCTTTTGCTACAATAGGTGATATACAGTATAGAATGTTCAGTAAACTGCCTTTTGCTACAATAGGTGATATACAGTATAGAATGTTCAGTAAACTGCCTTTTGCTACAATAGGTGATATACATTATAGAATGTTCAGTAAACTGCCTTTTGCTACAATAGGTGATATACAGTATAGAATGTTCAGTAAACTGCCTTTTGCTACAATAGGTGATATACAGTATAGAATGTTCAGTAAACTGCCTTTTGCTACAATAGGTGATATACATTATAGAATGTTCAGTAAACTGCCTTTTGCCTGCTCATGATAGGTGTGGGAAGCATATAATGAGATGTACTTTAATTACATTTGCTTTTTAAAAAGTCCCCATTAATGATGTAAGCAAAAGGCAGCAGTTAAATGAGTTCAAATATAGTCCTCCGTGTACATAGTACATATTGCCTTTGCAGTACTGCTGCGGCCGAGTTTATTCGAGCATTTGCCCGTTCTCGGCCGCAGCAGTAACCTGGCGCGCGCCGGAGGGTGCCGGGCGCGCGCCGAAGCAGCGGAAGAGCGCCCTCCGATCGGGGCGCTCTCCCTCCCGCTGCCGGGTCCGCCGGGTCCCCCGGAACCCCCTGCCGCCGCCCCCCACATCGCGGGACACCAGGGCTCCCTTGGGGAGCCCTGGACGCGCATGCAGGGGGCGCTGACACCCGATGACGCGTGACTGCGCATCGGTGACGCGCGGCACGCCGAGGGAGTGGGGCTAGCAAGCCGGGGCATCCCCCGGCTTGCGGAACTAGCCCTGCTCGGATTAAACGTGTCTGTAGTGTATGCTCACTATTTGTAGACAATAAATACAGGCAGCTTTGCAGTATATTGCTGGTACTCCACTCTGCACAACTCTGCCCATGTGAATATCTGATGAAGGGTAGGTAGGTTCAAATGCAAAACCCGTCCTTCTGCAGCCCGGGACACGTAACTCCTTTCTAACTGCTCCTACTCGTCACATTGCAAGCTGTGACAACAGGAGAAATATTGGGCCATATTACATTAGAACAGAGAAACCCAAAATGAAAATACCTCTGTACACTCCAGTTTGGTCGCAACAATTGCCTTGATAGATGGTCCTCAATATAGTGAAAAGCAGGTAACAAAGTTTGTGATGCAGTAACTTCCACTCAAGAGCATCATTCAATGTGTGTTAACACACTTCTCACGTGTCTTCTTATAGTGAATAGACTCAATGCTATTGTATATTTAATGAGCCAAATTATTTCGTTTGTAATTAATTAAAAGTGTACGAAAGAAGTGCATTGGTGATTCATCTGATTATAGCAATGTATGTATGTATGTATGTATGTCTTTATTTATATAGCGCCTTTAATGTACATAGCGCTTCACAGCAGTAATATACGTGACAAACATATAAATAACAAATACGGTAATATAAATAACACATAAAGGGGAGAAGTGCTTCAGACATAAAAGTAACATTTAGGAAAAGGGTCCCTGCACGAAGAGCTTACAATCTAATTTGTTGGTAGGAAGAACGCACAGAGACAGTAGGAGGGCGTTCTGGTAAGTGCATCTGTAAGATGCCAAGGTTAATGTATGAGGTGTTAAATATCAGCCATGGAGCTACTCATATGCTTCTTTAAGCAGGTGTGTTTTGAGGTTGGACTTAAATGTGGATAGAGAGGGTGCTAGTCGGATATTGAGGGGAAGGGCATTCCAGAGGTGTGGGGCAGTCAGTTAGAAAGGTTTAAGGCGGGAGAGGGCTTAAGATACAAAAGGGGTAGAAAGAAGACATCATTGAGCAGAACGCAAGAGTCGGGATGGTGTATAGCGAGAAATTAGGGCTGAGATGTAAGGAGGAGCAGAAGAGTGTAAAGCTTTAAAAGTGAGGAGGAGAATTGAGTGTGTGATACGGGATTTGATAGGAAGCCAGGAGAGGGATTTCAACAGGGGAGATACCAAGACAGATTTCTGAAAAAGTTGAGTGATTCTGGCACCAGCATTTTGGATAGATTGTAGGGGAGACAGGTGAAAGGCAGGGAGGCCGGACATCAGGAGGTTACAGTAGTCTAGACGGGAGAGAATGAGGGTCTGTGTCAAAGTTTTTGCTGTCGATGCAACAGAGGAAAGGGCGTATTTTGGTAATATTGTGGAGGAAGAAACTACAGTTTTTTGCTACCTTTTGAATGTGAGAAGAGAATGTGAGAGAGGAGTCGATTGTGACCCCTAGGCAGCGTACTTGGGCTACTGGGTGAATGATAGGAAATAGGGCTAGGTTTGGGAGGATGCATGAGGAGCTCTGTTTTGCCATGTTAAGTTTCATTTGGCGGAGGGCTATCCAGGATGAGTTCATCAGAATCAGTTGAACCCTCCCACCCCCAAATAAAAATGGTAGTATGCCACCTCATACAGTACAGTATACAGTACAGTAGAATTAAAAAGCAAGTGATTTTAAGAATGGCAAAAATTGATAAAGTATAAAAAACATGCTTCACATAATGGTTTCTTAAAATCACTCATTCAATAAGCCCATGTCGGAAAAAAAAAAAGAATGCCTCTTTTTGTTTTTGTTTTCAGACTTGAAATTCACATTGAATGTGATGTCATTCTCGCCAAATCCCCATGAAGGACTTATCACATGTGCGCATGCTTGTGAAACCGGCCTCAAGACTCTACACAATTCATCAAAGCCTGAAACATAATGAATGGCTCTGGGGGAGGTGTTGATAAGCAGTTGAATTCGCTTTTGTTGTTAGACTTTGTGAGTTAGACAATTAGACATTCACGCATGCGCATAAATGTCATGACACGCATATGCGTTTCAACAAGGTTCCAATTAGACATACACGCATGCGCATAAATGTGATGACACGCAAATGCGTTTCAACAAGGTTCCAATCAGACATACACGCATGTGCGTAAAAAATATTTTACATTCGGAAGAAGTGACGTATTTTTGTATTATTCCTTTTTCCTTTATTATCCTGTACAAATACAACATTTAATTTGTTAAAATTACTTTTTGTTGTGTGTGCTCATATTTGTAATCTTCTACAGTTAGAGGATTTGTGTATGGCTAAGAAGCTTCAGAAAGGACTTCTTTCCCATGTACACTATACAGTATGAACTCGTAACGTTAATCTTCAAATTACAATTACACACACTTGAAGTACTGTACGGCAATAAAAGACAGGTTGAATTGCTATTAGATTTTTAAGACAATTCGCGATCGCCCACTTGAGATTCTCGACAGTATTGCAGACAACGCTAAAATGCCATTTTCAGCACTCAATCAAACGCTAGTCAACACGTGTCTTAATGCTGTAAAGTTGGAAGAAATCACACACGTGACATTGATATGCCCAGGTATACAACGCGTGAAATGTTCGAATAATGGCCGCTGCATCTGTATAGCAGAGAGAAATTCCGAAACTTTAGTCTGTACAGCAGGTGTAAGGTCAGGGGTATATAAGTAAATTTGTGTGTCATCAGTATAAAGGTGATAGTTGAACCGAAGAGATGTGATTAGGTCACCTAGAGAGAGTGTGTAAAGAGAAAAGAGAAGGGGTCCCAGGACAGAGCCCTGGGGTACCCCCACAGAGAGATCGATAGAGGAGGAGGTGTTGGCAAAAGAGACACTGAAAGTACGATGAGAAAGGTAAGAGATCTAGGAGAGAGCTTTGTTACGAATGCCAAGAGTATGGAGAAGTTGAAGGAGAAGAGGATGGTCCACAGTATCAAATGCTATAGAGAGATTGAGTAATATGAGCAGAGTGTAATGACCTCTGTCTTTGGCAGCATGGAGGTCATTAGTTATTTTAGTGAGGGCTGTTTCAGTGGATTGAGCAGTGCGGAAGTCAGATCGTAGATGGTCTAGGACAGAATAGGTGTTGAGAAAATGGAGCAATCAAGAGAATACAAGACGTTCAAGGAGTTTGAGGCAAAAGGCAGGAGGGAGGCAGATCGATAGTTAGAAAGACAGGTAGGGTCAAGTTTGCTGTTATGAGTAATGGTATAACTGTTGCATGTTTGAATGAAGAGGGAAGGTACCAGAGTAGAGGGAGGAGTTAAAAATGTGTGTGAGCATAGGGATTATGGTAGGAGCAAGAGGTTTTAGGAGATGGGCGGGAATGGGGTCAAGAGGGCAGGTGGTAGAGGGAGAAGAGGAGATCAGCTAATATCATGGCTCTTAAACTGATCCTCAGGGCACTGACAATGTCCTTGAATAGGAGCACTCATGATATAGTAGTATTCTCTGCCACGGGTGCACATCCAGCCGATTCCACACTGCAGGGATGGTCCGTATATATATCAAAGAACTGTGGGCACTCCAGAGGTCTTCATACAAAACACAAGGCAATATACTAGATTATAAAGGATCAACATTTTGGTCTACTCTTGGACCTTTGCCATCTTGACTTTATCATGTTATTAAGATGAGATTCTGCAGATGTACACTAACACAGGTCAGTCTAGTTTGCTCAGTCACACATACTGACACTTTAAATAGACACATTTACAGATGATGGTCTATCTGGAGACTAGTTGTATTTAGTTATATTTAGAATCATAGTGATTATAGGATCATTGATACTTTGGGCAATGGATTTAAACCATGTGGTAGGATATATAGACAGTGCTATTCCATAAGACACCTTCTAGTGCTAGAACGTGTCTTATGGAATAGCACTGCTTAGTAAACATGGCCTGTGGTGGGAGACAGCACAGCTGTCGAATAAAGGGTGCAGCCTAGTTATCCTTCCTTTTTTACAGTGTATCCTGCTGTTTCTAATTATAAGGGGGACTATTGTCAGTTTTTGATCATTCACCCCTGGATAGTTGTTTTCTTTTCAGCCTTTTTTCACCCAAAAGGCTGGTGCTGGACTGCCGGCATATCTATCTCAGCCTCTCTGCAAATAACAGGCTGGTGTCGGCCTGCCAGTGTATCCATCTCAGCCTGGGCCTGAATTTGATAGACTACCAATAGGCTTAAGCTTAGTGATACCACGAGCCGTTGGAGCTATTGAATCACTGCACTTGCACTCTGCAATTTGGATCCCAGAACTTGGACCGGGCAAATAGAGGCTTTCACCCTGCTCTGAAGACTTTCTTCCCGAGACACAACATGGCCAACCTCTGCTCCATGAAAACCTAGCTTAATGCCCTATTGACGAACCAGGTACATCATGCCACAAATGCTTGTTTTCTATGGGATGATTGAGTTTCACCGCTCCACTTCCGTTTACATCACCCAGAGGGGCGAGGGTGGTCATGTGATTGCTCCAGGAGTGATTAGTGCTACCAAACTCCAGCAGCAAAAAGTTAACGTGGCAGCCTCTCTGTTAACTTTAGGTTTTCTGCCCAATTTCTTTTAAAGTTACCTCATCTATAGTGCCACCACATTTGTGTAACGTACCTTTTCATATTAACTTCTTAGTTTAATAGCTCTCTGACCTGCACGGATTCATAGCTCACGTGGACCGTGTAAGCTACTCACTTCATTCTTTAGGGTTCTTTTTGTTTTTTGGGTGGTGCTTTCTGGCAAGCCTGTGGCTTCCTGTTTGGTAGTAGGCCTCATTGCCCCCAGAAACCACAGTATGTTTATGTAGTTATAGCTCTTGTGAGCGTCTGTGCTGTCCCGGATAGGCTGCGTCCATAGACTCTGAAGCCGTGTGGAGGCGCGCGGAGGCTGAGGGAAAGCGGGTGCTTTCCCTGGCCTTAGGACGCACGCCATCCGGGGGTGTGTCTATGAGCGGGCCAGTGACATCACGGAGCTGGTTCATTGGGCAAACCGCTCACGTGACCGCCCTAAGTTCCACATTGACATGATTGGTTTTCCCTCTAGGGGTGTACATATGTTCTCAAGAGTATGACTTTCCAAACCTGCTTATTCAGCACACACAATGTACTGTAAGGCAGTGGAAATTCAAGGGGGATTTTCAGTTTTAAAAGTGTAAATTATATAAGGGCTGTGGCAGTTCCAATAAATGACAGGTCAAACTGCATCAGTGTATGTCTGATCAGAGAGAGCAGTGCACACGTGCAAGAGACAGGAAGGCTACGGAAACACAAAGGACAAGTAGGTGGGGATTAAAAGGAACTGTATTAGTGGTGTGGCTGGGCAGACAGAAAAGAAGACATGGGGGAGAGGGGCAGGAAAAACGAGGGTGGGTTCTAGAGAGAGACAAAATTAAGTGGAGAAGCAGAGAAAGGTAAAGAAAGAAAGAGATGGGGATCAGCTTAGGAAAGGAAGGAAATAAGATTCAAAGAGAAAAATTGGATCTAAAGAAATATAGAGTGAAGAAATGAGAAATAAGCCCAAATTCACTAAGCCTTTCCATGACGTCATGACGCCACATTGCCATGAAAACATGGCGTCATGTGACGTGACACACGTTGTCATACGCCCAGGAGGGACGCCCCCCCCCCCCCCCCAGCCTACAGGTGGCAGAAAGGTAAGTTCGCCACTGTATGTATACAGTGCACAGGCAGCAGGGACATTGCAGCCGTGGGTAGGGGCTTCTCCCCAGTCAGCTTCTTAACGCTGGCTCACTGATGAACACTGTCCCGCTTCTCTCCTTACACTGGGAACTAGTGATGAGCATGGTCATTAGGCAGCTCAGGGAGAAGGGAGAATCTGCAATCCTCACCAGCAACATCTCCACTACTACTGTGCTGGGGTGAGATGGAGAGGCAGTTAGGGTGGCCAGCGTTTGGAGGCCGCCTGTTGCCCACCAACGCTGAGTTTAAGGGCTTATTTTCACTTCCTTTACTGTGATGCATTTCTATAAAACGATGGGGTTAAAATGAGTTTCCAAGTTAATGACAACACATAAGGTAATAGTTGGCACTGCACCTTTTATTAATGGCTCCTGTGAATCATGAGACCTATAACTCACCCTTTCACTTATGTATTTGGCTCCTGTATTGTTGCAGGCATGAGCAACGCCAACTGATGATTCCAGGTACAATGTGTAACTGGCCACGTGACAACCATTTAGGGGAGCTCCAGCTTTTCCTATTTTAGTGTCTAATTGCCACCCCTTCCTCACTTTAAGACTATGCTGCCAGCTGAGAGTATTTCTATCCCTTATCTTATTATTCTACATAAAGTGGTGCTGTATATGTCTGACCCTGTTGCTGTGTGAAATTACTGGCACCTTTGCAGTACTCCTTTGTGCCTGCCAATTCAAACAAAGCACTTTCTTCGTCTTAATCTCACTGTTGTTTCCTCTTAATGTAAAAATACATTCTTTTATTGTTGTTTCATCCTGGTTGGAAATTGACTTAGGTTGCTTTGTAGAAATCCGCCTAAATAAAATACAAGCACAAAACAAACATCTACAGTCTCCAGGTTTCTCAGCAAACCTCTCTCTTCCTTTATATGCAGTTTAAAATGCTACCTTTGCAAGATACATTATTCTTGTCAGGGTGCATGTGACATGTTGGCAGGCAATCCATCTATTTTCCACAGATGTTGCTGACGTTTTCCACTAAGTGGTACATTTCACTAAGTGTTTACATAGTGGACAACTAGAAAATTATTTGTAAAGAATGTTACATTGTGAGCAACTAAGGAAGAACAAGGCACAAAATGGAGTGCAGAGATTTTGTTGGAAGCTTGCTAAATAAACAGGTTTTGTGTTGGTTTGTACTACAGTAGAGGCAACTCTTATTCGAACAAAAACCAGTGGCAATTCCCCAAAAAACCCAGGAAACACCCAGGTACATTTTGAATACATGCCTTAAACTTTCCTTAAACTAGCCCCAGCATTTCTGCATTGATTAATGGCCTATCAGATTAACAGTGGGGGTCCCTGGCAGTCCCATTCAAACTGAATTGGAATGCCAGGGATCCCTGCTGTGTTAATCCTATGGGTCGTTAGTCAATGCAGAAATGCCTTAAACGTGCCTCAAACTAGCCCAGAACATACCCAGCACATACCCAGCACATACCCAGCACATACCCAGCACATACCCAGCACATACCCAGAATGTAACCCGGCTAGTTTACGGCAAATGTTAGAATAAACGTTGCCTCTACTGTATATAGAATGATGACCTAATTTGTCTAAGGTTTTTGTATACTCAAACTCCCAAAACATTGAAAAGTGCCTTAGATCTTTCAACCCTCCGCCTCAGCAATCCCCAACATAAATAAGTGAAGGTACCAAAATGTTTTGAACATGATTCAGTACAAATGTATCTTTATTAAAATATATTGAGGAGAAAGCACATACCATTCCATGAAAAAGTCTCACCGTAGTGTAAGCTAGATCAGGGGTGCGCAAACCTTGGCTCCGGCGTCAAACGATGCCGTGGCGTCATTTGACATCGCATTGCCATGATAACGCATTACTGGAAGTCACTGGCCTCTGTACGTGAAGTTACAGGGGCCTCACGCGGTACCCCGGCATTTAATTTAAATGCCTTGGGGGAGAGCGCGGGACCTCTGTAACCGCCGCGCTCCCCCTGAGCTAGATCATTTGTAGAGACGGGTAATTTTTTGTTTCTGGATTTGGAGCCGCCTCGGATTGGCCGGGTCCTTTGGCCTGTGGATTTTCGTGGATCAGTCTCAAAAAGGATGATCCGCCTTTTTTTTTCTTCTATCTCTGACAATTCACGTGGTGGATTAATAATTTGTGGTCGGATATTTTACAATCCGACAGCAGATTGTGGAATCCGTGGATTGGATTCTTAAAAATCCGTATGGATTGTATCCAATGGCGGTTTTGGATTAATCCGTACAGAATGAAACTGGAACAATCCGTCAACGGATTTTACACCGCGGAACGGATTTTGAATGGGAAGCCCGGGAAATTACGGAAAACGGATTTTGACAGTCGCGCCCAACCCTAATCCTTTGTAGACCGACTACCAATAAAAATTCACAATACGCAGAGCATCTCATCTGATTTTTGCTCAGCTAAAATGGCATGATCTAAATCAGAGGTGTACAAACTTTTACTCTGCGCCCCCCTGCCTGCTCTCCCCCTCTACTCAGGCCACCCCCCCCCTTACCATGTCTCCGGTGTCTCTGTGACGTGTCACGTGACCCCGAGACGTTATTTAACGCCGCATTGCCATGGCGACACGTCGGCCGAAGCCGTCGGAGACAAGGTAAGGAAACTTGCAGAGGCCTCGCGCTACCCCCGACATTTCATTTAAATGCTTTCAGGAAGAGTGCGGGGGCTCTGTAAGAACCGCACCTCCCACCCCCAGAAAATCTTGCACCCCTCTCTGCCCCCCAGTTTGTGCAACCCTGATCTAAATGGCTGATTTTGTTCAAAAAGGCTTTGAAGGCAGTTTATCCAGTGACGGTAAAACTTCATACGTAGTAAATCTATGAGGACCATGTGACGTGTGGCAGTAAAGGACATTTAAAGAAAAAGGGGGGATATAGATCAAGATGGAGACATTTGCTACATCTGGACATTTGTATTTGCAGAAATGTGCTCCTGCTCCACATACATGCAGTTAGTTTTATGTGAGCTTCTAACATCTGAGCAGGTTATCTTCACCTCAGATCTGGCGGATTAAATTGACAAAACCCTGCATTATGTTGACACAAATTTACATAATACATCTAATTACACTTTTGCACCACGCCACTTTTACCCTAACTGCTCCAAAACCCCTCCCTAAATAGTGCAAGAATGACAAAACTGACGCAAAGCACCATCATAAATTGATGCATGAGGAATGCACAGTGAAGATGGTGCAGATTTTTTGGCAGCAGTGCTCCAAATTGGCTCCAGCTGCAATACTTAATACATATCCACCACTCATGTTCCAATCCCCTGTGAAACAGCACAAAATAACAATTGCTTATTAGGCATTTCAAAGACCCTCTCTGGGATACCGGTGAAAAACTAGTGACATGGATAAAAAGGACCGATCACAGCCAAAGTAAATATTTTAAGGACTAAGGCCCATATTTACTCAATGGTGCTGTTCAAGTGAGTGGGCCAGTAAGGTACTGGACGGTGTCTTGTGGAATAACACTGCTTAACTAATACGGACTTAAATCTGCATACCAATGTTCAAAACCACCACCATATATAACCATTACTGGTTATTTTGCTAAGTATATGTGTCTGCCGTAAGGCATCTACAACGCAAATTCCATTAACCCTTTACTCACAGATTATCTCAGACTACACAATGCAGTCATTTTAAAAAAAGTGATCATTGGATTACTATTTACCATTTCCATATTGTTATTACTGTCGAATATTGATTGAAAACTGTAGATGTCGCTTGTCCTGATAGCACAACCATTCTAACCTACACTGTATGACATGTTGTGATACAACGCGCTTTGTAAGCTTTGGCACTTTCACTAGTGTTTTGGTTCTAAAAAAATTCCGTGCTTCGGTTTTGCTGGAATGCAATTGGTTGTGGATTTTTTTTTTAAATGATGGGGGAAAAAAATCAAAATAAGCAATTTTTTTTTGTTTTCATTTTTTTTGCAGATATTTCAGACTCTGATATTTTTCTCCAAAGTTTGCTAGTTTTTTCATTTGTGAACTCAAACGTTCACCCTGTTAGAAAAAAATAATGACTTCACTGATGAGCCTTTCTCAAAATTAGATTGAACCCAAAAATGTGTTCTAAATTTTGATTCAAACTTCTGAGCGAACCTGGACTATGACGAAGTTTGGATTTCAAACCTGCGATATATATGAAATATATTGCGATATGTTGAGATACTATTATGACAAATGGTACCAGTAACATTTGTAGTTGGGAGTTTGTGACAGTCCAATTATATTAAAAGAATATATAAGGTATTCAATAGATAAAGATTTTTTGTTGTTGTTATACAGTAGCTATCTGGATAGTTACATTTTGTAAGCTTGAAATAACAAAGGTAGCTATGAATTGCTAAATAGTCATTATCAGTATAAAAGGTAAAAAGGTTCATTATGATTAACATTTTGGGTTTTATTTTTTATTACAGATAATCCTATTTGGTGTATGGGTCATTGGTATCAACCATTTTAATTTTCTTGCAATACGTACATGCGTATTTAAAGAAATGGTGAGTACTTTTTGTAATTTTACTGTATACAGGTTTCTATCATTAAGTTGGGTTTTTTAACGCAGTTATAATATAATATCCATAAACATCTTGTTTTAATTATGCTTAGATACCTCTGTGTTTATACTCTGTAATTGATTATGTGATGCTAGAATAGTACCCATTAAAGAGGAAGACATGATTTTAACTCACTGAGTTCCACCATATCTGTAACTTTGGATACTGAAGGGGTTAGTGAGTGACATAGCAAATGAACAAATACAGAATATTTTCACTCGATTGGTTCAAGGTCTATATGAAAGATTAAGGTATTATTTTAATTTTGCCATGTACAAATTGTTCGCCATTTCTAATGATAAAATGTTACTTTTGCTATCTGTTTTGCATTTTCTTAAAGCTTTAAAATTAATGGGACAAAAAATATATATGTTTCCCTAAATACTATCAGTCTTATTCTAATGTTTATTCCAGGATGCAAATGTGTTTATTGTATACACATGCATTTTGTTAAACTCAATCATTCAGATCCTATATTTAAGAATACTAATCTCAGATCCTAAAGGTGCGATGTGGATTGAGGAAAATACATAAAAGTATTGCATGATCATAATGCAATTAAACAATTAGACAATTAGACATGTCATTTCTCACACACCTCAGTGGAGTCGCAATAAAAAACAACTCATTGCCAATATAAAAATGACATTTTGTGGTGTTCAGAACCTTCAATTTCTGCCCTAGGAAGTTAATATCTCTGTAATGGTTTAGGCATGTCAATGCACGGTATGTTTGATCCTACAAATATTCAGCTCTCTGCTCACACATATGTAATTTAACTGTATGTTATTAGTTAGACAAATAATAGATAAATAAGGAACCCCCAAAACTATAAGGATTAAAGGGAGATATATATCCAGGGTATCACAGTTTAACCCCCCGAGTGCCAGCGGAGTCACTGGCACTTCTGGCACTCAAATGGTTAATAAAGGGTACGGTAATGAGCATGGTATGTTGCATAAATATTCACGCAAAGTTGCCATTAACATACTGTATACAGTACATATTTTTTTTTTACAATCACGTTTCAAAGATGGGGATGGGCAGGAGATAAACAGACAGGACACACCCTATCATTCCAGCAGTGGAACTGAAACCTTCAAAGGGGAGACCTGGGGGGAGCTGTCAAGGTGACCATGCAATTACATGTGACATGCAGAAGAAAAACAAAGAGCTAGTCTCATGTACAAGCTAACCATGTGCTCCCAAATGTGTGTCTGATTTGTGGCTAGTTGTTGAGGGTCTCCTATTGTTTATCTACTGAATTATGCACTCACAAAATGATCCTAACATCTTTGAAAAAGTTGTGCAAAATCCTACAGTAGAACAACAAGATGACAAACAGATAAATCATATTTAGAAAAAAAACATGAAGACTGCCTGGAACATACAGGTTTTAAGATCCAAGTGTAAAGTCCAATTATTTTGTCTTATTCTAAACTGCGTGTAGTAATCTTAGAACTAATTCCCAGGTAAATTCTTTGCATTTGACAACAATATGCCTCAGTCTCTTAGCAAAGGTTAAATAATCACAAGCGACCTGATTCTGACACTGTCACAGGGTGCCACACCCTGAAATCTGCAGGAGATAGAGGCAGGAGGGCTACCATCTCACAGACATCACCATAACATAGCTAAACAAACACAGCATAATAGTATAGTAAAATAATCCCACCACTGGCTGGAGATTCTTGCCAGTTAGGAAGAAACAGATGAAAGCAGTCACACATCTTGAGCTTTTCTCTGGCTGTCCTGTGAAGTGCAGCGTATGTTCCTTGCTGATGCTCCAAGTGCTTATGGGATCAGTTCCACTGCAGACCGGACTCAACCAAGAGAATGTGATGCTGCTGCTCTGCAGAAAAGTGCAGCAACGCTGAATGTAAATGCTGACACAGTCCTGGTTCTCTCCTAACCACCCAGAAAATGATACAGCCCTGGATGATGCCCAAATTATTCAAGGCCATCCATAATCATTGCATCCAAATTGATCCCATAGATTGCAGAGAAATCCACATGTCACTGCAGAGAATACATCAGAGATGCACTTATAACCTGATACCATGGACCAAAGGTAATTTGTGAAACTGATCTCCAATAAGTCTGTCAGCTTTTTATTTTTGAAGCATAGTGGATGAGTGTGCATTTGAGGGATCATTGTTGGAATATTGATTGTTTGCAAACTACTAAAATGGCATTAATAGCTAAGTAAAGTGGTCATAAACTCCCAAATCAGCTGCACCTATTAAAGATATGAATTCACTGCAGAACAGAAGCGTGTGCAGATGAGGCTATTGCAGATGGATGCAGAAGAAGCTGCTTCTTTAATGTTCTGTGCCCAAACTGAAATTAGGAGACTGGAGTCAAAGTTAAAGACGTGTCCCGGATCACCGACCTAAGGGAGACTTTCAAACAATATACAGTACTCTCTGAGGACTTTTTATTACTTGATGTATATGGCCATATCTTTTATTTCCATTCTGCTGTGTGTCTGAGGCACTCACTCACCAGGTGTCAGGAGGATGACAAAGTCAAATGAAAGAAACATGATTAACAATTAGCAAATTCTATATTATTCATATACAGTGCATATCTGAATATACAGTAGTGTGGTTATATTACAAACTAAACCTAGTCTCGACACAGCATTGAAGATGGTAATTGAATCACCACAAAACATGTCATTTTTCTCTCTGTACTAGTAAAGTTTTAAATAAAATGGGAATATGCTTCTAAATATACAAGTTTAGGTGATAATATAAGGCGCAAAACAATAAAGAGTGCTCAGTGTTCTTAAAGTGATAAATAAGGTTGTGAAAAACAACAAAATTGATCAAATATTTATTATAAATGTGGAATACAAATCAATAAAGATGTCAGAACTCCCTGCTCAAACCCTCTGGTAGGGCCTGTCTCCACGGGTCCAAAAACGTCAGAATATGTTCTCACAGTCCAGGGGGAGCATGAAAAAAAGGAGAAACGACAACACCCAACTCTAAGTGCAGATGAATGGCACCCACCTGGACTGTGAGAACATAATATGCTTCTAAATACATTGTCACATGATTTTAGAAGTGAAAACGCTGCTTACTGTATGTCCAGACCTCACTGACAAGCAACTACAAGATGACTAAACCAAGATGTTTATTGTAATATGGGCAACTGGGCATATCCACTTTTAATCTGTTTGTCACCAGCTATTTATTGTAAACTGGCCAATAGCTAGAGATTCATTTGTGTCATGTTAAATCAAGTATATGTTGTCCAATTATGAGCTGCTATTATACAATTGTTTTTTTGAACACTGTTGCTATTGTATTGTGCTGTACTGATAATACTGATACAATAGCAAACCATTTAACATAAAGAGCAATGTGACTTCATAAAATGTCCTTCTGCGCTATAATATGTTTACTGTACTTGATCAGGCTCTCTTGAACTTGTAATATTAATTTCAGGGTATTCAACCCAAAATGAAGACTTGATCTCAAGAAATGTCTCTTTAACCATACACAGCCTTATTACCTCCTCTCCTCCCCGCCTACAAGTCTTCCCCTGTGTTGCCCATTCTCTCCTGAATTCCCTACCACGCACCATCCGCTTCTCCTCCAGCTTTCAGACATTCCAAAACTCTCTAAAGACCCATCTTTTTAAGGATGCCTATCTAGCATAACACCTAACATCCACCCACTCTCCAACCCTATTGGTACCGGCTGTCCACCTGGACCAAACTCCATGCTATCTAACACCCCCTAACATCCACTCCCCCAAACCTTAATATATCTAGCAGTTTGTGCTGGACCATATGCCACCCTGAGGCATACTGCTTCCCACAATGAGCAGCCACTTTACCTTTTGTTTCAACATTGCCCCTTATTCCCTCTAGAGGGTAAGCTCTCAGGAGCAGGGCCCTCATTCCCTTCTGTATCTGTTTGCGCTTGTCTGTACTTACTAGTATGCCATTCAGTTTATGACATTGATGTCACTCTGTACCCCCATTGTACCTCGCTGCAGAATATGTTGGCGCTTTACAAATAAAGGATAATAATAATAATAATAATCTTGACAAGAAGATTTTAGGTCCTAGAAAATCTAGACATACGGTAGAAACTTTAAACTATCTCTTGCTCATTCGTCTTACCACTAAAAATGAACATGCCGCAGTATAAATAGTTCAGTGTATGTATAAACAGATCGTCTTCCACAATCCTTCTTCTCCTTAAAGAACATTATTAGAGAAATACAGTAATCGCTAAGGCGGTAATTCTATATCTGCTGAAACAGCCGAATGCGCCGTTTCCAAATGAAAATCCCCAGACTCCAATAGGCATTTTTGGCCAAAAAATGTCCCAAACATATAGAATTTACACCTATTTTACCTAAATTATTGTGCTTATCTTAGTGACTTAATTGTTCATATAAATATAACAGGCTACACTAACTCACTATAAGCAACAACTATCTTAGGGGTCACACTTAGTAGGAGACACCAGGTTTTACTCATACCCTGAGCGATACCTATGAGAAGCCCCTCATCTTTATTTTTAGTTTGGCTATCATTTGTGTTGTTAGTTTTCTGGAGCATGATCAGTATTTTTTTAGCGTATCTATATATATAAAACTGAAAATCTTGGTTGTGAGTGTCTGTAGACCATTTGATTGGCCCGTTGGTCCGCCTGCCCTCCCACGGCTCTCAATGGTCGATGTGTCTCGCCCCCGTGTGTCCAACACCCCCACGGCTCTCATTGGCCGGTGTGTCTCGCCCCCCCACCACTACCACCACCTGTCGACCCCCCCTCCCACCGGCCGAACACCCCCCCACCACCTGCCGAACACCCCCCCACCACCTGCTGAACACCCCCCTCATCTGCCGAACACCCCCCCCTCACCTGCCGAACACCCCCCTCACCTGCCGAACACCCCCCCTCACCTGCCGAACACTCCCCCCCAGCTGCCGAACCACCCACCCACTACCCCACCCACCCAGTCAGTACCCCACCTACCCATTACCCCACCCACCCAGTCAGTACCCCACCCACTACCCCACCCACCTAGTCAGTACTCCACCCCTCCACCCACCCACCCAGTCAGTACCCCACCCTCCACCCACCCACCCAGTCAGTACCCCACCCAGTCAGTACCCCACCCCTCCACCCACCCAGTCAGTACTCCACCCCTCCACCCACCCATCCAGTCAGTACCCCACAAAATCAGTACCCCACCCATCCACCCACCCAACCAGTACCCCACCCACCCAGTCAGTACCCCACCCACCCAGTCAGTCAGTACCCCACCAACCCACCCAGTCAGTAAAGTCAGTAACCCACCCAGCCAGTAACCCACCCAGTCAGTGGGAGATGTGAAAGGGTGGGGAAAACGGACATGTGAATGCGGGGGGAACACAGTTGTGAAGGAGGGGGGGGGAAACGGAGCAGTGAAGGGGGGTGAGTGGAGATAGGGGGTGAGGGGAGAGCGAGGGGGAGCGGGAAAATTACATCCCGGCCATCGCCGGGTATATCAGCTAGTTGTTAATAAAAGTGAAATATTGCAATAGATTTCTTATTAGATCCCATATAGAGCAGTTTAGAGCTATTCACAGTGATTCCTTTTCTGTTCTGTATGGTGTATATATATATATATATATATATATATATATATATATACATATATATATATATATATATATATATATATATATATATATATATATATGTATATATATATATATAAATCTAAATACAACTGTATGCTCATCTGCATGTCTTAGGCAGGTCTGCAACCCCGCCTTTCCCCATTATCACCCAGCACACAGCACTTCCACTGCAGCAAGGGATTCTGGGAAATGACATGCAAATGAGCACACAGTGCCACCTTTTGCCTCAAAAAACATTTTTAACATGGTTCCCTATAGGCTTAAGCTTGCTGATGGTCACAGCTTATATATATCCCTTACGTGCACCTCACTCTGCAATTAAGCTTGAGGCTGAGCAAGGGTGTATCACTAGTTGTTTCAGATAGAATTTCCCCCTGAGGGAGCACACCTTCACTGGTGTTTTGGGTTTGGTTCTGAAAGTTGTCTTTGTTTCTTTTTATAATTATGCTAGAAAACTCAAAATAAGTTGGAAAATGACAGTGATGAAATTAAAATGTAAAGATTAACATTAAAAGGCAGGAAAAAACCTCCCCACAGTAAGTCAATTACCACAAACACCTTCTGCGCTGTCTGTGTTGATTTGTAGTGTCTTATGTTCACTTTCCCTCTCTCTCTTTGTTCTCAAACTTGATAACAAATTTTGTGTTTTGCCTCAGATTTCACTTTTATTCCAAAGTTTGCTCCGAAATTTCAACTCGGTCACCTGAACTTTGGCAAAATAAGCCAACTTTGGGATTGGAACACAAAAACCTGCCTTTCCCTAGTGATCCTTAGGCTGCGTCCAGAGGGGGGAGCTGCGCTCCTCCGCGCTGACGCTGAGGCTCGTTTGCGCAATCAGGAGCGATTGCATGAACTAGCAGACGAGCCAGCGTGCGCGATCGGGAGGCGGGGGGACGCGGGGCACTGACGTCGCTGGGCCAATAGCCCGTGAAGCGCCAATGTCAGCGTCACGGCGCCGTGACGTTGACCCTGCTTCACTCCGATTGAAGGTTTTCAGCCGACAGCGCGCTCAGAAACAGGTTCTGCTGTCGGCTGAAAATCCCTGCGCCCCAGCACGCCTGCGGACGCTCGCGGGAGCCCCCTTTCAAGACATCCTCATTGAGGATGACGGGGCTCATCGTGGAGCGTCCGCATGGCTCAGCGCGGACTGTCCTTCCATGGACGCAGCCTCAGTGGTCACATCTGCTGCCAACCAGTTTAGTCTTGCTGTCAGTCCTCACCACTATGGTAACTATTACTCTTGGTTACTACAGTTAATAACAGGCAACACAGAAGCGCAACAGACTTTCAGATGCAGTATCCAGGAATTCAATGACTGCAACCGGAGCTCCAGAGGAGGTGGTGCGGTGAGAGACGGTGTGGGCTTTCGTCCAGGCCGCGTCACTTAGCTTTTATAAGCTGCAATGCTGTTTTAATTCTTATACACTGTAAGTGTGCATTTTATAAGTTTATATCGATAAAAGAAATTGTTGCCAGATCTGTGCTATTTGCGTTCCTCTGCCTCTCTCGCTGAGGTACATCCCCTGAGTGACGGAGGCCATTGGTATCTCTTCGTCTGCATACTGATCTCTATTGCCTGAAAACTCCTATTTCTTGTGAGTAGGAATAACATAGGAGCCAAGATTGATAGGACTATTCCCAGCACTGTTTATACAACTGCACTTAGAGTGTTTTCTTTTTTATGTTTCTTTCCCTTATGCTCCCCCTGGATCGTGTGATACAAGTTGTACTATTTGGGGAAGAGTGAAAATAACCACACCGGAGGGTTGAAGCAGCGGGTTTTTACATTTGATTGTATATTTATTTTCCACTTGTGAGTTTGTTTTTGCACTGAAAATCACATTTAGTCACTTGGTATTTATAGGGCTTATAGCGCCTTTATTACACCTTCTGTGCAACAACAAAAATGCAGAAGTTTCCCATTGTCACTGAAGACAGTGACTACAGTTGTGACCCATCATTTTGGGGGGGGGGAATCCTTGGTGGATGTGAACCTCACTGACACTGAACGCTTCTCCTCTTCTTAGTACGGCCACATCTCAAGCATGCTGAGGCTTCCATCCTTCCATCTCTCTCTCTCTTGCATCTTACTTTTAATCCCTGTATCAAAAGTGCTTGGAAAAGTTTGTTTTTAATCCATGATTCAGCATCTTGAAAATTCTATTGGCGTTTTTTTTTCCTGCAGAATTTTCCTAAAAAAGCATGCAGATATATATTTTTTTAAATGTGCAGGATTAGCAAAAAATGATCATACAGCGGCATTGAGGGAGATTGCAAATGTCGGAGCGTGGCATTGTAACTTTATTCTAAGGAAAATTAGTACTATAAAGTTGGATATGTGTAGTGATACCCTGGATGTTTCTGCACTACTGCAATATATGTATTTAGTTTCAACTGCTGCTTAAACGTAACAAAGAAAAGGTGATATACTTTGCTCTGTAACAGAATTCTACAATAAAACAAGCCATTCCTTCCTTTATACGCAAATAAAAAATGTTAGGGCTGAAAACTATGACATTTAATGCATGGTTTTTATTCATTATTACTGGAAATTGTGCACATATTTTAATGTGTTCGATTCATTTTCTAAGTGTTTGATTTCATTGACCAAAAAGTATGTAATACATGAAAATGAGGTGTGATAGTTATGCTTCCGTAAAGATATCTGTATTCACTCAGGATATATGCAGTAGTACAAGGGGACACCCGTGTCTGATACAGGATGGTTATCAAACAATGGATAGACCAATCTTTGAAGAATATGAGAAATCACACAGTCATGTAAGTGCTTTTCTATTGGTTCAGTTAACATTCAGGATATGTTTCAAAACCTTACATAGTTACTTGTAACAGAACATCAAAAAATACCACGTATTATACATCATATTTACTAGGAACCAGAGCATATTATTTTGGGGCGCAAAAAACTGCTCATGTAATAGAAAAAAAATCAATATCTAAATATTTAAAGGGAAATTCTTCTCTTCTGGGCATCAACCATCAGATAAATCCTTTCAAATTCAAAGAGTAAAGAGGATGGGTGCACCAAGGTCCTCTACCCGCCCTGACGAAACGTTAGTCTGAACGCGAAATAGGTGTCGGCTGAGCCCTGGTCTCACTCCAAGGAGTAAAGTATCTTGCACTGTTTTGGATTGTCGTGGCACATGGAGGTTGCTGTACAGGGCCACCGACATGGGGGGAGAGCTTGGAAAATTGTCCCGGGCCCGGTGGCTGCGGGGAGCATGGCTGGCTTGTGCTGGAAGTTGGCCCCGGCTAGAGGTCGGGACCAACTTTTTTGCCTGCCTGCCTGCCGGTCCTCTCGTTGCCCCCAGGCCCTGGCTCTCCCCAGCTGCGAACCTCCATCATTGTCCCGCTCAGGGCCTCTCTCTGATGCTGGTGCGTGCCAAGCCTCTCTCTGACATCAGGGCATGCCGGAAGTTGGGTCCAGCTTCTAGCGTGCACCGGCATGAGAGAGAGGCTAGCCGCAGGACAGTGAGGGAGGGCCACAGCTGGGGACAGCTGGGGGCTCGACGGCAACGAGAGGACCGGCAGCAGGACAAAGAAGTTCAGCCGAGCTCTGGCCATAGGTCGGGCCCAAATGCTTTGTCTGGCCGCTGGACCCTGGCTCTCTGCAGCTGCGGGCCTCCCTTACTGTCCCGCACAGGGTTTTTTTTAATGTATTTGTTCGTGGGGTGTTGTGGGGGGTTTGAATGTATTTGGCGGGTGGGTTTTTTTGTATCTATTTGGGGTGTTTTTTTTAATGTGTTTGTTGGTGGGGTGTTTGAATGTATTTGGTGGGTGGTTTTTTTGTATGTATTTGGGGGGTGGTTTTTTTGTATGTATTTGGGGGGTGGTTTTTTTGTATCTATTTGTGGGGTGGAAGTTTTTTTTGTATGTATTTGGTGGGTGGGTCGTAAGTATTTGGGGGTGTTTTTTGTATGCATTTGTGGGATGTGAGGTTGTATGCATTTGGGGGTTGGTGTTTTTTGTATGTATTTGAGGGGTGGGATTTTTTTTAAACTTGTTTGGACATGGAATGGAAAAAATCAATATCCAAATATTTAAAGGGAAAGTCCTCTCTTCCGGATATCAACCACCAGATAAATCCTTAAAAGTTCAAAGAAAAAAAGAGGATGGGTGCCCCAAGGTCCTCTTCCCACCCTGACGAAGCTTTAGTCTGAACCTGAAATGGCTGTTGGCTGATCTCTTAACTTCATCTTTCCTGTCTTGCCTTCAAATACTTTCTGGGCAAGCTACCCAACTATCTGAACAAGCTCCTCACCCCTACCACATGCAGCATTTATCATCTGAAATCTGACTCCAATGACTGTTCATGATCCCAAGGCTCAACAAAGTATCCAGCCGCTCTTCCTCATACCGTGAACCTCACAACTGGAGCAATCTACCGGAGACTCTCACAGCTACCACCTGTCTAAATTCTTTCAAAACTAAAGCTGCCTAACATTTTAATCTGGTCTATAATTGTTACATACACCTATAACATATACTGTGTTATCTCTTACTGTGCATACAATGTCTTGTATATAATGTATAACCCTGCTCACTTAATGTAACTATGTATTTTTCATCAGAACTCTGTGCCCAGGACATACTTGAAAACGAGATGTAACTCTCAATGTATTACTTCCTGGTAAAACATTTTATAAATAAATAAATCAATAATACCTGCAAAGTGTAAAGTATCTTTCATTGTTTTGGATTTTTCGTGACACATGTAGGTCGGTGTATATATGTATTTGTGTATTTTTACATGGTGTATTTACAGTTTTTACTTCGGAATAAATACAGTGACTTTTTTGGAGAACTGGCACACCCTTCCTCTTTTTTCTTTGTACTTTAGTATTATACAACACATGCTGCTTCCTTTGGAAGCGCGTTTGGGGCTCAGACAACATGAAGGATGCTGTAGTGATAACAGTTAAACTGATTGGGACTCCGTTATAAGTCCGACTTATCTTAAGTAAACATTTATTGTTTTCCTATTTTTTCCATAATACAATTTACCTAAACCCTTTACACATCAGTTTTCCGAATTTCCAGAATATGGGTCACAAGTCACATACGGCAACTCATTTTTTGGAACTGTTTTTCTAAGGCTTAGAACTCTCTCCATAAGAGGTGCAAACACAGAATCTGTTTCACATGCCGCCCAGTGTCTTGTCGTGAGGAATTGAGGATCCAGGTTAAGCTACACATCCCTTGAGGAACTGCTGTTGCGTCAAACAGTCTCCAGAATGCCTAATTTAGGTCTTCGATCAATCTCCCAGTTGTCTAGATCCTGTTTAAATGTTGGAATTGGCAGGCAGCCAGGGAACCTTGGGTCACAGTTGGATTAAAATAAGGCATATAAAACAATAACCATCAGCACAGGCAATGTTTCGGAATCAATAATGTCTGCTCTATCACGGGCCTCATGACCTCCCTCCTTCCCAATCACAATAAGATGCTACTCAAGCCTAAAAGCTCATGAAACTCTGTATCAAGAGAAGTGTTTAAACATGAAGGTCTCTTTTATTCAATGTGATAAAAGAGCATTGAAGGCAAACGTTGGGGAATTGTGTCATTTGCTGGATACGGATACTTATGGTGAGAGTTATTAGGTTAGAATACTGTACACTTAATGGCACAGTGATTGATTGGCAGTAGATCTCAATCCAGTTCATGTATTCTCAAACCAGTCTGATCCGAAGCAGATAAATTGAACAAACAATGAATAACCAATTCATATATATAACTGTAGTTTGTTTACATGTGTGCAAATGTATACGTTATTCCTTAATCGGGCGTGACTTGTGGTCCCTTTTAACATGTGATTTTCACAGACCGTAGGGGCTACTCTGTCTCATGACATGATAGATTTTAATATTTCTCGTGCGAATAAAAGGAAAAGGGGACCGTGTTTTGTGCTTTTAATATTCAAGCTCCAATTATTTCTTACATTTTTATCATCTGTAAGTGGTATGTCGTATGTGCCAGTGGCAAGGTAACTTCAAGAAGTTCAAAGTTATTGAGCAAGTATGTTGCTTGGATAGGTTTCAACAGGTAATTACAACTTAGTGACTAGATATGTAGCTTATCTGATCTATTTCAAGCCACCGGGCTTTTTTTGAGCAGAAAAGGGGTAACCAGTGTTAAAAATTGTTTTACATTTACATTTTTTTTATCTCCAAAAATGGTCAGGGCCAGTGCGATCTCTCGAAGGGTTAAACTAACATTCTATTTTATTCTTTTCCATTTGTGTCATAAAATAAAACTAAGTTCATGACGACACATTACAGTGAATAAGGTGCTCTATAACTCTACACAAAACTCTATAAAAGTTATGTGGATGTGCTGCGCAGTTACATAAATATGAGGATACTGTGTTGTCACTAAATAAGATATACTGTGTGAAACCTGTCTGGGCTTGTTCTGAAGAATATGATGAATCATTTACACAGCTTAATCAATCTGGATCATAATAGCTTTCGCTTTTCAGTTACAGAAGATATAACAAGCACACATACCTACACACCTTTGGGGTGGGACAGTTATGTGATCTGCTGCTGCAAAAAAACTAAATTAGTTATATAATGACATTTCATTTTTTTTGACTGTCACATAGTATCATATTCCAATAAACAGAGCAGCTACTGATGTTGAATTGGATTGTTTTATATTATGCACTAAAGCAGCATTCCTGGCGGCACCGATTTTTGTTTTTAATATATGCGGCCTTTGATTACCTTTTAATGAAAAACAATTATCTAAGCTCCCGAGCGATCCGTTCTCCTGTGATCGATCGGTGAAGATCCTGCTCTCTGGGTTGACTTTGAATATTTCCTGCGGTCAGTGGATCGCAAAAACTACAATATAACCTTATATTATTACGGGTAACATTGTCTATTGTTACAGCCTTCAACTCGGCCACAGTCTACTGCTGTAAATACTGCAAGAGATCTATTTGTGATCATTTGCTGCCAAAGCTCAGTACATTTAATGCCGTTTTTAATGAGCTTTAGAGTTAATTTGTTTTATGCAATAAGTATTATCTAATACTACAGAAGTGATTTATTTATATATATATATATATATATATAAAAAAATAAATCACTTCTGAAGTATTAGATAATATATATATATATATGTGTGTGTGTTAAGCAGGTGTGGTTTAAGGTGGGTCTTAAAGGTGGATAGAGAGGGTGCTAGTTGGGTATTGAGGGGAAGGGCATTCCAGAGGTGTGGGGCAGTCAGTGAGAAAGGTTTAAGGCAGGAGAGGGCTTTAGATACTAAGGGGATAGAGAGAAGGCATACTTGAGCGGAACACAAAAATCAGGATGGTGCATAGCGAGAAATTAGGGCTGAGATGTAAGGAGGAGCAGAAGAGTGTAAAGCTTTAAAAGTGAGGAGGAGAATTAAGTTTGTGATACGGGATTTGATAGGAAGCCAGGAGAGTGATTTCAGCAGGGGAGACGCGGAGACTGATTTAGGAAAGAGTAGAGTGATTCTACCAGCAGCGTTTAGGATAGATTGTAGGGGAGACAGGTGAGAGGCAGGAAGGCCGGACGGCAGGAGGTTACAGTAATCAAGACGGGAGAGAATGAGGGCATGAGTCAGAGTTTTAGCAGTCGAGCAACAGAGGAAAGGGCGTATCATGGTAATATTACGGAGGAAAAAGCAGCAGGTTTTAGATACGTTTTAAATGTGAGAAAGGAGCCCTCTCCCGCCTTAAACCTTTCTCACTGACTGCCCCACACCTCTGGAATGCCCTTTCCCTCAATACCCAACTAGCATCCTCTCTATCCACCTTTAAGACCCACCTTAAACCACACCTGCTTAACAAAGCATATGAGTAGCTCCGTGGCTAACACTATACACCTGGATACATAAAGCTTGGCCCCCTGCAGACACACTTACCAGTATGCCCTCCTACTGTATCTGTATGTTCCTCCTACCAATTAGATTGTAAGCTCTTCAGAGCAGGGACCTCCTTTTCCTAAATGTTACTTTTATGTCTGAAGCACTTATCCACATGATCTGTTATCTGTATTATTTGTTATTTATATGATTGTCACGTGTATTAATACTGTTAAGCGCTATGTACATGAATGGCGCTATATAAATAATGATATACATACATACATACATACATACATGTTAATAAACTAGATCTTCTCTAATGGAGGTATACGAAAAAGAAGAGAAAATGAAATTATTGAAATATCTGTATTTTTTTGCCAGGGTTTAGGGACCGTCTTCCTGATTGGACCTGTGATTTCAGTTATGAGACTATAAGGTGGAAGTGCATTAAAATGTATGACTCATAGCTCTTAATTCTACAGGAACAGAACAAACCTGTCAGCTCCTCCCTGCTACTCTTTTCTGCAGCAACAGCTTGCTGTTCAAGAAGAAGCAAAGCCTGAGCTATGTGGCTGCTGTTATGGCTACTGGATTCTGAACAGTGGTAGCCCCATAACTGAGACGGAGTATTACTGTACTTGGTGTGTTGCATTCCTGCACAAAAGGGGTAAATGTTCAGTATGAGGCTAGACCAGAGGTGGCCAACGCCAGTCCGCAAGACCCACCAATAGGTCAGATTTTCAGGATATCCCTGCTTCAGCACAGTTGGCTCAGTCAATGACTGGAAGAGAAGAGGAAGGGGTGAGGTGCAGTACAGGTATATTACTTTAACAGATAGGTAATAAATATGGTAGAAATATTTAGTTTGTGTGAAATAAATTGGGCATAGGGGTGCTACAGTATCACAGAGCCGGCCCTCACAGAGCTATACTGAGCCGTCTAGGACATTTGGTCATGGCCGTTTTGCCGGCACTCCCCTTGTTGCAGGGACATCTCTCCGCTGGCCACTTTGCCACTAAGGTAAGCCCCTAACCTTACCCCTTAACTTAAAAACCTTAACCCCTCACCCTAAAACCCCTTACCTTAAAAAAAACCCTAACCTTAACCCCTACTAATGCTACCCCCTTACCCTAAAAACCTAACCCCTTATCCTAAAAACCTAACCCCCTACCTTAACCGCTGAAACCTCTCAAACTAACTTACCTTATTGGCGAAACAGCCGGTGGTCGAGTGTCCGGCGGCAGAGCAGCTGCAACGAAGGGTTCGTCGGCGGCCAAACTCTAGCGGAGACTTGGTCACGACCAAATGTTCCATTCCATACTGAGAACGTAATGTGTATATATATATCTCTAAAAAGGAGCCTTCTCCCAGTAAGCATTGTGAGGCAGAACAATGCGAGAAGTCCCTGTGCTTCTTTGCATTGTCCGTGTCCAGAACACATTGTGCCTGCATCAGAGATGTGAAAATATGGCAACTGCAGTTCGAACATCAAGTGCTCTAAAATGGGCACAATGTCACAGATTTCACGAAATGTCACATTGTTTTTGCTGGATTTTCACGTCATTTACCATATATGCAAGGTTATGCCGCCTCGCACATTGGACAGGTGATTGCATATTTTGGTCACCTAAACTAGCCATTTTTTGTCAAAACAGCCAATTCCACCAGATTCGCAAACTTTTCACATCCTAAATCTGCCTCTAATTTAATGTGCTGAGCTGTCTGCATGATGCAAATGAGCTTCTAGGGCTAGGTCCCCAGTGTCAGCTGCAGCGCTCGCTATGGCATGTGTGCTGTGGGATGGAGATCCGCCCTTCAATGGGGCCGGGCCCAGTACCTGCCTGCACGTGCGTAGAGATTGCGATGTGCAACCACATTTTGTAAAGACAGGTACTAGTGGCGACGGAGCGCTGGCCACATCACGGCGACGGCGACGGGTCAGCCAATGTGGGCGAACCAGCCGCGTGACGTCATGGCCGCGCTCCCGCCACGCCTCCCCCTGTCATGATCTTGTCTTTCCCCTCATAGACCACAGATTGCGGCTTGACAAGGTGCACACGCCGCCAGGCGCTCCGACACCAGCGTACGCGGCTTGACTGGGGGCGTAGCCTAAGGCAGGGGTGCACAAACTTCTTGAGCTGTGCCCCCCTGCCCGGGAGCCACAGAATTTGCGCCCCCCCCCCCCTCTCTCCAATGACTGGGCGTCAAATTACATCGCGGGTCATTTGACGCGCGTTGCCATGGTGATGCGTGACATCACATGACCCCGTGGCGTCATTTGATGCCGCTTCGCCGAAGACCCGCAAAAAGCATGTGAGTTACAGAGGCCTGACGACTCCCCCGTTAATTTAAATGCCGTGGGGAAGAGCGGGGGGCTCTGGAACCGCCTGCGCCCCCCATACAAATTCTCCCACCCCAGCTGGGGTGTGCACCCCCCAGTTTGCGCACCGCTGGCCTAAGGCTTCATTCTTCAATACTTGAGCTTGGGAATTAAGAATTCATTTTTGATCGCAATTTTAAATAAGAATAACATTTTCACACTTGTATTTAAAATCACGTGAAGAGCAAACATGAACTCAGTAGTGCAGACTAAAGTCAAATATTAGTTCTACGGCCGTATGTTTACTGAAAGGTCAAATGTATTCAATTTGCCACCGACTTTCTTTTAAACCATACTTGATTTTAAATGGGTGATAACGTTTGTGTCAACATTTCCTATTGATAGCATTGTACGCTTCACTAATTGTGGCCAAAATGATATTAAATAAAAGACTCGATAATAGATCGCCACAATTCCAATGTGGAAGTAAATCTAAAAAATAAACCTAAATGTGAAAATGTTAAGAATAATTGTCAAAGAATATATAAAATTGTAAATGCCGTAAAGTGTATTGAATATCAATATATCACATATTTAAATAAAAGACTGGAAATGTGTGTGGTACGGGCTGTTTTACATAAGGAATCGCATTAGTGAAAAAGGATAATAAAAAATGAATGGAAGATAAAATTATAACATTTACTAAGACAGAGGTGATCAACTCCAGTCCTCAAGCCCCCCGCCCCCGCCCCCCAGAACAGGTCAGGTTTTCAGGATATCCCTGCTTCACTATTTTAAGCCCGATCACCAGTATATTTACAATGGTTTTGCTAGAGTTGCCAGCTGGCATCTCAAAAGATATGGGACACTGTGGTGAAAGGTGAGATGAGCTCAAGATACACTCACACACACACACCCCTCTCACCACTCTCTGCTCCATGCTGTTTCCTCCTCTCCTTGACCCCAACCTCAGACACCTCCTCCTGATTGGCTGCATTACCCAGCAGCAGCCAATCAGGATGGAGGAATCTGCCCAGCCCACAAGCAACAGCCCTCTCTCTCCCCTGCTCGGGGAAATCCCACGCCCCCATCACCCCCCATGCTGGTCAGGTCACTATGTCCAGAGAGGTAATACCGGACACATACATGTCCAGTGTTACTTCTAATTTTTTTACTGGGCAGTGTCCAAACACAGGACAATCCTGTTCAACACTGGACACCTGGCAACCCTAGTTGTTGCCAGTGATCCCTCATGTAGAAAACAATATGGCTGCCGCTGCTGAGCAATAGGAAGCTGCAACCGATGATGTTGCAGATTTCTATTGGTCCGCAGGTTCCTGGAGATTTGAACCGCCATATTGTTTCCCCAGAGGGGGCCCCAGCACAGGCGCCTCACACAGTAATTATCTCGGTAGCCGGGGAGTCCCCGTAGCTGAAAATAGCCTTCTACAATTATCTACAAAAAACCTACCCAAATTATTTAAAATATTTCTGTTGGGGTTGGTTGTGTGTCTGTGCGTGTAATGCATAAATATTGTCGGTGTTTTAGATCATTTGTGAGGGTGTTGTCCAAGAACAAAAACAAGAAAATGTCACATTCCTGCCATTCAGTTTGATATGTTTAGAGATGAATACAAAGCGCTTCCATTAGTTTTTAAACAGTTGTTACTTTGACTAGTGAACTAATCTAACTACAGTAAGTGAGCAGATTAACACAATGAAATAACACGATTTCATGTCGGTTCACAAGTCTCTCCAACTTATTTCAGTCGGACACGGCAGACAGAATAGCATCCTGGGCAAAATACTGAAATGGAGAACGAAGTATTGCTGCTGCTGCTGCTGCTGCTGCTGCTGCTAATAAGTTGCAGGCATCAAGTGTGTTTGTCATCCTGATACAAACCATTTGTTCTGTTGCTGCAGCTCATGGTTTCCTGATATGGAAGGTTTCCACGCCCCATCCAGTGGCTCAGCGCCAAAGCCTGAATCCGCCAGGAGTTTGTTTTGAAAAACATGAAGCTGCTGCCAAAGAAGCATATCTGGCCTCCCGGAGGGATCTGTGATGGTTTAGTAAGGTACATTAAGAGCTTTTAGATTCAGATTGAAAAGAAATAATAATAACTCTTTACCTGACATTTAAAAATGAGCCAACACAATTAGATTATGGTGGGCGAAGAAAGTGACAACACTGCCGCACTCTACAAAGTAACAAACAGTAAAGACGACAAAGCCATGAATGTATCTGGATACTTTTCATTGGTCTCCAACATCTGGTTCCTGCACTCCATGTTTAGTGATTGACCTGCAGGTGAGTATTCTGGGTAATGACGTGTAGCAAACTGTGGTTGGGATGTGATACAGTACACTGATGTTGTGAAGTCGGTGGCTGTACAGGTAGCTTGAACATGACTGCGTCCTAGCTGGTCCCCAAATGTGGTACTGTACTTCTCGACTCCACCTGGACCCAAATCCCTTTGAAACCTTAGTGATAAAAGGCCCAGAGAGAGGCCAGACAGAAGGGCACATTTTTCCAGGACAAAACTGTTCCTAGATATGATGTAACAGTGTGGCAAATAAGCGCGCCAACACATAGTTTGCTCGAAATTGATGAATAGACCTCCTAATGTTTAACTTTTCAACTGATGAGCTTTCCTGCTTCACCTGACCAGGACTATTATTGGCAATGTGTTCCACCTTTGTTTTTAAGGGGTCTTATAAGATAAATCAGGTGTTACCACCCCACACTAGTTTTTTTTTAGGTTTGTTGTAGTAGTGTTGGTGATTTGTTGTTGGCTGTAGCGTAGACCAACTTATCTTGATGTGAGGGTAGTCCATCAAGGAACTAACTGGAGGTTCTCAACAGCAATATTGTGCTGTCCTCATCAAGGAAGCCTGACTCACCTACCACCACCACACAGCTGCTGAGCCCCTGCGACAAACCGCCCCAACACAGCAACTGTGAAGCAGGTATTTCTCTACTCCTCTGGTCTCTCTCAGCTATGCTATCAGTTTCTATTTCTGCTGCCATTCAATTGTATTATTGGGTTAGCTCAGTGTGCCTAGCATCTTTAGCGTGACCATCTCTATCCATGTGTGTGACTGGAATGACGTAATTGCTTCATCATATTGAGAAAGTAGAATTTCATAATTACACACACAAGAAAAACTTACTCGTTTTATAACAAATGATATGCCCTCTGCCCACAGAACTTCAAAACGGACACGTAGTTATTTGTGTGGTCAACTTGGTACTGAGTAGCCTCTGTTCTTGTGACTAATCAGACTTTGTATACATCAAGTGACTCGAGTCATCTGATTCTGAGGAGCTTTTTTTGGTACAGGACATCACGGGGCCAACAATCATTTCGACATGCTAATGGGAAGAGAAGTTCAACGTCGGAAGGTTCACTACTAGACTACGTATATGTGATTTCCAAGATTTTGGAAACCGAATTCCACTCTGGATATTCAACAAATAAAATATTGTGAATCTGTCCATTTCATGTGTTCTTTGCAAACATTATATATGCCTCTGGCACTTCAGGAGTGTTTATTGATAAGCTCTCTAGAGAATATGTCAACAGCACAGGAAGAACACATACTGTGGTTGGAAAAATGTTTTATGTAATGACCCCAGGGGCCCATATTTTCCCCTTTACCTAAATAAAAGACTACAAAACACCTTGGTGAAGGTAAAGGCCACCACATTTATTAAATATACAACCATAAACCATTTAATAAATGTAACATCTTGTAGTATTCATTAAACCAAAACCTGAGCCTTGCCAGCCTTGAAAACCAAAATCCCATCTCACTTGTCTTAAAACCAAGAGGGGTTTGAAGTAACATTGAACCACACAAACCTCAGGAGGCGACTAGCATGAGGCTGCCTCAAGGTTGTCTCAAGGTTCCTCACACATACTCCCCTAATTCGACCGAGACCCTTTTGTTTTCCAAACACAATCCTGATAAGGTTCCAACGACATGCCAGGAAGGTTATTTCTAGGTCAACGCTTCAATCAGCCATCCATGCTTGCGTGTACTTGATGCTAATAACGATGTATACAGTAGTAGGTTAAATAAATGTAGTTATATAGAACATACATTCATAACTGTTATCTTTTCATATGATTACTATACCTTTGAACCCCCTAATGCAAGGCATTACTTTCCTAAAGCCAATACTTCTAAGCAGCAATCACTCCCTTCCTTCCAGCGTTTCCTGCGAGTATAGTCTTGTTGCGCATATCATTTTGCAAAATCAAAAGGTTTCTATTTTGCTTTACTATTTGCATCCATTAACATTACTTTCAATCTACAAGATACTGCTAAGGCATGGTTGGGTTATATTACTTCCCATCAATTATGGTTTAATTATGCTCAGGTGTTGTACACTATCATTTAAAGATAAGATACAGTACTAACATGGTAACCTTGGATAATTGTTTGAAGAGTGTGAAACGTGTGATTTATTTTTTTAGCAGCCTGAAGGGCAACTTGTGGTAAAGGGGAATATTCATTAAGGTGTGATAGTGCTGATAGGGGAGGAGGGGGGGGGGGAGGAGGGGGGGGAGTGGGGGAGGAGGGGGGGGGAGGGGGGAGAGGAGGAGGGGGGGGAGGGGGGGGAGGAGGAGGGGGGAGGAGGGGGAGGAGGGGGAGGAGGGGGGGGAGGGGGGGAGGGGGGGAGGAGGGGGGGGAGGGGGGGAGGGGGGGGGAGGGGGGAGGGGGGGGAGGAGGGGGGGGAGGAGGGGGGGGAAGGGGGGGGGGAGGAGGGGGGGGGAGGGGGGGAGGAGGTGGGGGAGGGTCCCTGACATCGATGAGCGGGCAGCGATAGGCCTTCTGCAGAGCCCCGCAGACGATACCAGTGCTCACCCCCCCCCCCTTTGTAGGCAGCCCTCTATATTATTGGCTTTAAGTGCAACGTACACCCCCTAAATGCTGCACGTGACTATCATTCTTCTATTCTAAATCCCATTTTATGATCATTAATCCATGCAACAAAAACAGGCAGATCACATGACAAACATATTTTTATTTGTATCACTTGTCCAGGCAAAGATTGAAACTATCACAAGTATTTATATCCTACAGCATAAAATATAACGCAGCAAAGTGCATACCAACCTTTATGACCCAGGATTGCTGTGATATCTTAATAGGTGTTGTACCTTTAAATGTAAAAGCTTTGATTTACCTAAAGGAAGTTACCTTATTAATTATGAAAACAGAGGTTCTAATGGAAATCTTGATAATGGCTTAAACCGAGTGCCATGGCTTGAACCACGTAGACATGATTATACATCTAATTGACTTTAGCCTAGAATTAAAAACTATAGAGAATTCAATGTTTTATCTTAAAATAACACACAGAAATACGATCAGAGCAGCAGGGCTTGATTAGTGATTCTGTACTAGATAGGAAATGTAAAAATAAGGAGTTCTACAGCTGCAATGATAATGTCTTAATGTATTGTACCAGTTGGGATAAATGTAAAGCTACTTGTGCCTCCCCCCTGTATCCACACCCCCTCCCCTTTATTATTTCTGTATCCACCTACACCCCCCCCCCCCCTCACCACCCCCATCCCATCCCCTTCTTACTTGTTGTACCCCATAAATGTGAACAAAATAAAAACATCATTGTTAATAATAATAATAATAATAATAATAATAATAATAATAATAATAACACACAGAGGCTCTGTACTAAGGCAGTTTTGGAGCAAAGAGACTGGGCTTTGATGTCTTGTCCTATTTTTTGGAGGACAGTTCCATTAAATGTAACAAATAGTTTCTTACGTTTGGTGCAGATTGTTAAAATTATGGAGGGAGAAAAAGCAACTCGTGTGAGTGTGGTAACCCTGCCACGGGTGCCTGGAAAACGTGGGAGATGATCAGGCGTGTAGTGGAGAGATTTAGCGCCTGCGCTCACAGACTGTTAGGAGCCAAAACATTGTGTTGCCTTCAATTTGGCCGATTTGTTCATGCAGATTGAAGGTAAAACAAGTGACACACAGAGGAGCACGTGACAGATCTCATTATAACCCGTGCATCACGTATCCCCTCGTTAACTCTTCCTTTAGATACTCCCAAAATCGTAAGCTGACACACATAGGGCAAAACTGGAGCAAAGTGCTTGCTAGTAGTTCAGTGGTAATGTCAGTTGCTTTAAAGTGGGTGAACCTACTTTGGTTCCCAGGGTCAGCCCCTTGTGACTTTGGGCAAGTTAGTTTACCTCCCTGTGCCTCAGGCACTAAAATTAGATTGTTAGCTCTACAGGGCATGGCCAAGGCCCTGTATATCTGCAACCTCCTCTGATGGATAAAGGGTTAAAGACTGGGAGATGGGTACATGTAGACAGTAGGGGATTTGGCCCGTTAGGCACTTACCTGATGCTGCCCTCCTGTTCCCATGGCAACGTGGTGTCACGCATTTGCCGATTGCGCAGAAGTGGCCAGCGCCACTCGCGCGCGCACAAGCGGCAAATCCGAAACGCGAATGTACGGGGCGGCAATCTGCCATTCCACCTCCAAATTCTGCCGCCTTAGGCCCGGGCCTAATGGGAAATCTGACACTGCGTGTAGATAAATGTAAGATGTATCTGCCTAGCACTGCTAGGAATTGATACTGCATCTGAACTTGTAGAGGTTTCACTACTATGAAGCTTAAACAAAAATCACGTAATCCGTGGGACCTGGATTCATACATGCCAGTGTTTGCTATTTTAACAATTAGAGGCATGCTTGGTATTGGGCGCACCAATGCTCTTATGGAGGAAGAAGGCTGTCCCACGGACACTTATGGGACTAGTGCAAATGGCAGCCACCTCTTTAACGGCAATCACGGCCATACTGGTAATGACATCAAGGACACAATCACGACCATACTGGTAATGACATCAAGGACACAATCACGGCCATGCTGGTAATGACATCAAGGACACAATCACGGCCATACTGGTAATGACATCAAGGACACAATCACGACCATACTGGTAATGACATCAAGGACACAATCACGGCCATACTGGTAATGACATCAAGGACACAATCACGGCCATACTGGTAATGACATCTAGGACACAATCACGGCCATACTGGTAATGACATCAAGGACACAATCACGGCCATACTGGTAATGACATCAAGGACACAATCACGGCCATACTGGTAATGACATCAAGGACACAATCACGGCCATACTGGTAATGACATCAAGGACACAATCACGGCAATACTGGTAATGACATCAAGGACACAATCACGGCCATACTGGTAATGACATCAAGGACACAATCACGACCATACTGGTAATGACATCAAGGACACAATCACGGCCAAACTGGTAATGACATCTAGGACACAATTACGGCCATACTGGTAATGACATCAAGGACACAATCACGGCCATACTGGTAATGACATCAAGGAGACAATCACGACCATACTGGTAATGACATCAAGGACACAATCACGGCCATACTGGTAATGACATCTAGGACACAATCACGGCCATACTGGTAATGACATCTAGGACACAATCACAGCCATACTGGTAATGACATCAAGGACACAATCACGGCCATACTGGTAATGACATCAAGGACACAATCACGGCCATACTGGTAATGACATCAAGGACACAGTCACGGCCATACTGGTAATGACATCAAGGACACAATCACGGCCATACTGGTAATGACATCAAAGACACAATCACGGCCAAACTGGTAATGACATCAAGGACACAATCACGGGTACTACATTTATTGTGCAGTTTCTTTTGGCAATGAATTGTTCCGGTTCACATGATTTTGTTTTACAGATGACTGATGAAACAGTGCTGAAAAACATTATTAAAATGACCTTTGACATTACTAGCATGTCAAATACAAATATAAGGGTATAACTGCCCCTAAACCCATCTATAGAAGTAATCCCTTATGGAAAGTTATTTCCAGAATGTAAAGTTGCAGGGAGAATATTAAATATTTCCCAAATTTCGGTATTTCCCGATATCACTGATGTCACCAACTGGACAGGCAATTGGAGAATTAACACATTTAAAAAAGAGCCAGATATGGAATTCCCCTATGGACAAGTAATTGGACCATATGAGGAAGCTGGGAACAAGATGCTAATGCAGATAATAGTTCCAATCAATTAATCTGATACGGTTAGACAGCAGACTCAGACCTAGCTTTCTGTATCTGTGTTGAGCAAACATCCATTTGAGGACAGAGAACCAATTCAGGTTAAACTGCAAAAGATAGGAGTCAATGAAGAATATAAATGGATTATGTGGATAATACATTGCCAACAATGGAATATTTCTTAATTATACTCTAATTGCAGCCAAAGTGTTAACATATTGGATAGATCTGTCACTAATTGGTTTCCACAGACTCACCTGACACATAGATAGAAGCATAGTAATGTAGGTGATATCACAGGAGGGATAGCTACTGGGCTGGGAGTTCTTAACACCATGGACAGTGAGGTATAGAGGAACAAGCTGAGTAAGTTAGTAACACACACTAAAATGTTTTGAGGACACTAAAAACCTGGCCAAGAACATGAGTAACCTTCAGCAACAACAAATTAAGGTGTCAGTAATGTAGGAGTGAAATCCTACAAATTAATAAAAAGGCTAAAGTGCTAGGGTGTAGTGTCTATAAACTGGGTGATGTTTCATGGGCACTTACTGTGTATACCCACAAGCACAGAGGGATCTGTCAACCAATGTAAAAATTAGCCAGCAAGAGTTATGGGTAAGTAAATGGCACCTGGAATGGCTTTTGTCAGCTAACTTCTATTTCACAATTTGTCGTGGAGCATGTGTCCTAGAGCACAGAGTTATCGGGACTGTGTGACATGACAATCTGTGAAGTACACTTCCTTGTACAATGGGAAAGGTAAGTAAAGACCATGTATGAAAATGTAGTCACCGGGGTGGCTATGAAAGGATTTACTCTCCATCCCAGACTGATCCTTACATACTGTATGTTGAGCACGATTCGGATACTGGGAAATGGTGATTGGTGGACTAATCACTCTGCACTTCAGACAAATATATGCACACTATATTATATGGACCATCACAATACAAAATAGTTGTTGAACAATGCTGGGGAAACATACAAGTTGTATCATGGAAGCTAAGGGACATGCTACTCACCCTGTTTATTACCTTGGACAGGATAGAGTGTGGTTTGATCTTTGGGAAAAACAAAATGTAAGTTACACACACGAAAGGTAATGGAACCATCCTCCTGAGTGAAGTCTCTGTGCACTAACTGCTTATTATTCAGGCAAAATAATTTCATTTATCTATTCTTATTATTCAAAATATCACTGCTCAGTTTAACTATTCAGAGGTAGCAAATTTACAGAGATCAGATGTTAGATTGGGGATGGGAATAACATTTTGGGACTGGGTAAAGAAACGAGGAACATATCTTTCAGGAATTACAATACCAATGTAACAAGACAGCCCTAGTTGTTGAGCATGATTACAGAAAATCACCCAGGTCATTAATGAAGGAGGATGCAAAAGTATCCTAGTGGGAGGCAATTTTCAGATAGAGCTCAACAATGAATCATGTGACGAGTGGCATGCGTCACCCTGTCATTGTTTTGACCATCATGGTTATCATTTTATTCTTACTGAAACCTGTTTTTTTTTTATAAGAAACATGTATCGCAAGCTTCGCAGAGTGCAGTATGTATGTATGTATGTCTTTATATATATATATATATATATATATATATATATACCATAATACTGAGTTAAGTTATGGTGAGTAAAAAAAGTGACAAAAACCCTCCACAGGATATGAACAAAGAGTCTTATTATTCTGAGTTCAATGACACCAAAACCAAAGGACTTAATGCGGACATGGGTTTTCTCACACCCTATCAAAATTGCTTGTAATTATCCTTCTTGCCTCTATTCTTATCCACACTTTCTCCCCCCCCCCCCCCCCCCCCCCCCCCCCCCGCAGTATCCCACCCCCTCCCCACCTTTCTTTGACACTGTCCCCTGGCTTCAAACACTTAACACCCTACCTTATCTACAGTAAATATCTGTTGTTTTTTTCCCCTCTCTCCACACTGTTTTAGCCATAGATTCCTTTGCATATCAGTATTGCTGACCTGAAGAAGAGAGGATAACTCTCGAAAGCTTGTCCTATGACATAAATTGTTAGTCCAATAAAAAAGGTATCACCGAATACTGAAGAACTAATTTATTCTGCACTATCGCAACTGGACTAACACGGCTATTTTCTGCTTTATATATATATATTATACAGTGTTCGACAAACCTATACATTTGCATGCCCTGGGCGAGTGGATTTAACCCCCGGGCGAGTAAATATTGGCCCAAGCAGCACACGTTTGGTACTAGGTGGCGAGTAGATTTTTTTGTGTGGCAAGTAGATTTTTTGGTGATTTGTCAACCACTGTATATATATTTATATCGCCATTAATGTACATAGCGCTTCACAGCAGTAATACACGTGACAATCATATACACACAAATAATACAAATAACACATAAAGGGAAGAAGTGCTTTAGACATAAAAGTAACATTTAGGAAAAGGAGTCCCTGCTCCGAAGAGCTTACAATCTAATACAATCAAATGCAAGCACAACGTAGCATAATGTATAAACCAATTATTAGCTAATCATATTTAGTATAGTTAGACAAGTGAAAGTTGTGTTCGTTACCCCGCCCGGGAAAAGGATTCAGAAGAAGATATGGTCCTGTTTGGATTTGGGCCAAAGGTGGAACAATTACCCAAACCAGCTGCACACATTCTATCGGGCTGTCATCTGTGCAAACGACCTTGCCTGAGCTGAAACAAGTGCTAACATAGGACCAACATACTCATCCCACACAGGAAAAAGGAGAACCATTATGTTTGGGGAAAAGAGAAAAGTTACAGAAGTATTATAGAAGGCAAGAAGACAGGGTGGGGAGGAGTGTGCCAGAATGTGGAAAGAGTGACGTACGACTGCTTTTTCCAAAATAATTCCCTTTGTCTAAACCAAGGGAAGAGTACTCTCGATGGTTTTTCTTTCACACATGAACAAAATTGGCAATTTTACTCATATTGATGCTGTGCTCATAATAAACGATTTCTACTCTCCAAAAACAATTTGGGGTCAGGATCACCTTTTTGCTGTACCTAACCCTCATAATGTTTTTGTATGATGTATCTAAAAACCATATAAACTGTAAATGTTGAACCTTATGTATTGTTGTTCTTTCATTAAACACATTCATCATATTCCAAGAGGTCCTTTACAATATAGAAATCAGGCATAAAAGACACATTTAATGACGATTGAAGTTAGCAGTAAGATACTAGTCCAGAAGTGGACTATTATTGCATCCTGTAGAAAGTTATGAACGAACCAGGGGCCTGCTGGTAAAAGCAGAGCATTTGAAGTTGTTAAAAGTGGTTAGTATTCCATTATTAGCATTTGTCACATGTCCCTGTACCCTTTATTTACATTGTAAAATAGGCGGGGCAATGACGTATTGTAAAAATCTGTAAAAAAATCATGAATAATCTTCGATTATGCACAGCACAACAAACAATAAAAAAAAGAAGGTGCGTGTTGTTTTTTATATATATATATTTATAGAAGAAAGAGAAAAAGAAGCGCAAGTATATATATAGTGGAGCTGATCGGCAAGGGCTGAAGATGATGAGATAGATAGAAATATATAGATAGATATGCGCCATTTATTATATCATCATCTTCAGCCTTTGTCGTTCCATTGCTGGATGAAGGCCTTTCCAATGATCTCCCAGGTACTGTGATTGCAGCCTCTCTTCTCCACGTTGCGCTAACACATTTTCTGATTTTATCCTCCCATTTTACTTTTGGTTATCGTCTGGTCTTTTAATTCCCATTGAAATCCAGTTGAGTACCATCTTTGTCAAACGATGGTCATATCTTCTTGCGATATGTCTGGTCTACTGCCATTTTAACTTCTTCATACGTGTGATGATGTCACAGAACTTTATTTGGTTTCGAACTCATGCATTTTTTCCCCTGTCTTTTCTGGTAATACCCAGCATACACCTCTCCCTACTTCTTTGAGTTGTCCGAAGCTTCTGAATTGCCCTTCACATTTAAGGTCCAAGTTTAATTTCCATATTGTATGTGAGCACATGCAGAATACACTGGTCAAAAACATTCCTCTTGAGGTACAGTGGAAGGTTCTCTTGAAAGACTGTCTAGTTTATTCCAAATGCGTTCCATCCCATCTTCATGCTCCTATTGATTTCAAACCCTTGAGAAAGCCATCTACGTCTACGCAAAACGTACGTCGGGTACATCCATTGATGTCACTCCATTAGCGCACAAGGTCCTTACAGGGACAACTCTTGCAGCGGCCGCTCGCACCGCACAATACTAGACCTCTTGGAACCAGGGACTCGCACCTACAGAGTTCCGAGTCTCATGGGGTTTCAGTGAGCCCCATTCGTTTGATGCGATCTGCAGGTATTAGGGCACGTGTATAGGGCTATCTATCACCCTCTCTATCCACCTTTAAGACCCACCTTAAGACACATTTGCTTAAAGAAGCATTTGAATAGCACTGTGGATATTCTAAACACGATACATAAAGCTTGGCCCCCTGCAGACGCACTTACCAGAACTCCCTCCTCCTGTCTCTGTACGTTCTACCTACCAATTAGACTGTAAGCTCCTCGGGGCAGGGACTCCTCTTCCGAAATGTTACTTTTATGTCTAAAGCACTTATTCCCATGATCTGTTATTTATATTATCTGTTATTTATTTGATTACCACATGTATTACTACTGTGAAGCGCTATGTACACTAATGGCGCTATATAAATAAAGACATACAATACAATCTCCCTTCTGCTCCTATCTGTCCGATCAATTTTTATCCGTATTGTCAGGGCTTAGGGTTACTAACCCCTTTAACTGTGACAATGACGTCACAGATGTTCTATGCCTCAAGCTTTAGTAACTTACTTGCATCGAAGTATATAGTATGCCAATCCTGTTAATCTCCCACGAATTTGTGCTATACCCATTCACCAGCTGTTCCACCGGCCTTTGCGACAGAGCTCCATTGTATATCTAAGGGGATCCATCCACAGTTTGCTGAGACACTATACACAGAGTGCCTGACTTCATGACATCAGTTACCAGTAGGAGGGGCTCATTAGCGAGTATAGCTACTGTACCATCATACTGTCAGTTTAGCTTTGAACAAGCCCTTGCACTGTTATCTATGTTCCTCTGTATTTATGTATGTGTCCTTTGCATTTTATTTTAGTCTATAGGATCATATGAAACCTGATCTTATACACATTATTACACTGGTAATCACCATTTGTGTTTGGGACGTTCTTTTATCTCGCTACCTTTGTACCAATGCAATCTTGCACCGGTTAACCCTTCATTGGCTTCCAGCCACACACATATTAGTTCACCATCTAGATTAGCGAGTGCATGCTAATTGGGGGCTTCTTTATCTCAACCTACTCTCCACCTCAGGAGTGATGCTCTGGCTCCGATACACGTTTGTGTATTGATTTCCTTCAAAAGATTCCCATCTATTGTCACTTTGACGTGCCAAGGCGTGCGCTTCTCACTTTTTCTTATACATAAAAAACCGGGACCGGGATATTTACATGCATAGGAGATACCGGCACCCCATAACGGGGCCTGTATCTCAGGAAGCAGGGGGTCGCCGGACCTGAAATCAACGCGGTTCTGCTCCAGAGACCCCTGCTCACGTACACTAGTAATAACATTTTAATTAAAAATAATTTATTCCCGGCGAGATTTGCGCTGAGAAAGGCGGCTCTCTCTCCCTGCAGCAGAATCAACTCGCCGGGTGAGCCCTTTTCAGAGGGTCAACCATCACGGCGCCGGTTACTCGCCATTTGTTCAAATGTTGCTATCACTGGTATTCGGGGCTTTCTGCATACCGTGATAGCAACGCTGTCAAAAATGGCGAATTAAAATGTATGGCTAAGTGCATAGGCCCCTTAAACTCCCTACTGCTGCTATGTGGGAGCCCTCCACACTCCTCAAGGTATTTACCAGACTGCAATCTCCGAGGACACAAAAAGGAACACAGAGCGTGCCGGAGATAAGTATAAAATTGTATTTGACAATAATAAAAAAGCAAGTAGACACTTACAATTAATTAATTTATGGTGAACAAGTCACGGCTCACTCCTTGCCGGGCCGGCCAGACGTCCAGGATGGTCAGACGTAGTGCAACTCCACATTCCGCAAGCTGAGACAAGTCTTGAGACTAATAAATATATAGAAATATATATATAGATATATATAGATATCTATATAGATATAATCAAAAACGAATAAACGATACCGTTCTGTGGCTAACGAAATGCTTTTATTTGTGCGAGCATTCAAGATACACGGATCTCTTCTTCCGGCGGTGTTACAATGGATAAAGCAAGAAAGGTTTTTACTTAAAAACAGTGCATCTTGGAATTTATCTGCCCCTGTGCAGTATGCAATTTATGACTTAAGGTGTTAAATGGTCCCTGAATGTTAGTGATGTAAGTGTGTGTGTACGTGTGTATATGTGTATGTATGTGTGTATATATAAATGTATAAAGCGCCAACAGTGTGTACCACGCTTTACAAAAGGTGTGTGTGGGCGTGTATACCAATGGTGTGGGTAGGTGTAGAAATGTAAGAGGGTGTTGCATTACTATTAATGTGTGTAGATACTATGTGGTCCCTATTGGTATATAAGGATAGAATTACATTGTATATATATATGTGTAAGAGACAACTGTGTGTGAATTCATATAGCGCAGTATGTATAGACATGGCCTTTAGTGCTCATGGGCAGAGAGTTCTCTTGTGTCAGGGTAGTGACTCATGAAGCTGCGGTCTCGGTTTAGGTCACCGCTAAGTGTCCCGAACAGTTGCATAAATTTATATTCATGCAATCGTCTCTTTCAGTGTTCTAAGATTAGCTTTGAGTATGGCCACCTTCAGACCGTTCATCTTATGGCCAGAGTCAGAGAAATGTTCGCCAACAGGACTGTCTCTTGTTCCGCGCATGATGCTTTGGCGATGCAGGTTCATTCTCTTGTTTAGCCCCTGCCCTGTCTCACCTATGTAGTAGCAGCCCCCTGGGCATTTCATGCACATGATGAGGTACACGACATTGCTGGATGAACAGGTGAACCTTCCTCTGATTTTGTACTCCAGATTCCTGTGTGGTATTTGCATTGTGCCCGCTCAGCTAACACAGTACAGATATCTCTACATCGATATATAGAGATATATATATAGATATATATAGAGATTTATATATATATAATGGGGAAAGCCGGGGTTGCAGACCTGCCTAAGACATGCAGATGAGCATACAGTTATATTTGCATATATATATATATATATATATATATATATGATACGAACCAATCCAAAGACCAGTAAAGAGACAGCACACCGCACGGGGTTAATCCAAAAATCTATATTCACAACATGAAATACACGTAAGCCAACGTTTCGGTCCCACAGAGAGACCTTCCTCAGGGTCTCTCTGTGGGACCAAAACGTTGGCTTACGTGTATTTCATGTTGTGAATATAGATTTTTGGATTAACCCCGTGCGGTGTGCTGTCTCTTTACTGGTCTTTGGATTGGTTCGTATCATACTTATTTTCTATGGGACTAGCATCTGCTATTATAACCTTTTCTACTGCAGTGTGCTGACTGACCTTCATGTGTATATATATATATATATATATATATATATATATATATAATATATATAATATATAATGTTACCTGCACAACTATATTTAAAGAGCTTTGTATTCCTGAAAAAAATAATAATGTAATATATAAAAATAGAAAGAGTCAAAGCTGTGTCCTATACAAGAAGGGCATTGCATTACTAATAGAATGTGGTCATTAATGCAAGGAGAAAATGTTCTGTCATTGGAGACAAATTGAGAATTTCAGCCAGTGAATGATTACTGTAAAGACTTAAGGGTCATTTTTTTCACTTGGTACTAATTAAATATTTTCACTTACTATAAGTGGTATCATAAAAAATGACCTAAAAATATTTATTATAGATGTTCCAAGATCCTGCTTTGGTTTTATTTCTCCATTTACACTTTTTGTCCCCTGAAGTGCAATATAATTGTTAAAAATAGACTGTAATAAAAAAATGAATCCCTGAAGAATTTAACCAAACTGAGCCACTTTCGCTCTTGTGAACCTCCTGTGATGCTGCCCGTCTCTAACCAGGAGGACGCCCCGCATGGGGCGGTGGCAGGATATGGGAACTGACCGCAGGCCTGATCGAGGAGAATATCCGGGTCACAAGCCGAGGTTGGGGCATGGTGTAGCAACGTAGTCAGGGTCATGGTTCCAGGATCAGGGTAGGGTGAGGCAGCGTAATGGGGGTCACAGTTCCAAGGTCAGGGCAGGATAGAGTGACCAGATGCCCCGGTTTGGCCGAGACAGTCGCAGTTTTTCTCCGTTTGCCCCGCTGCTTGTGTGCATGTGCATTGAGCGCTTGTTGGCTGTGCATGCGCACACGTGGTCGTCAAGTGCCGATCGCGCATACATGGTTGGCAAGTGCCGATCACGCCTGCGCATAAGCGGCCGGTAACCTCCAATCTCGCATGTGCTGCCGGCAAGAACTCATTGCGCATGCGCAGTTAGTGCTTGCCATTCGTGCATGCGCAGTCACCGCTCGCCATTCACGCATACGTAGTCGGCGCTCACAACTGCACATGTGCGACACTTGTCTCGGGACAAATATGGGACAGGAGAAAGGCGAACTGAGTTCAAATACAGGCAGAGGTTCAGCAAGGGCAAAGTCTATCAGGATATCGGACATGGTCCAAGAGCACAAGGAATAACATACCTTGCTCGGGCACTGGCTGAATGGAAATGGCTTCCTTAAAAAGGCCAGGAACAGGTGTAGTCAATTACAACCTCTATCCAAGTTGAGGGCAGAAAGAAGCCACTTTGGCCATCTTGGGTGAGGGCAAAATGACCTCAGATGGTGGCCATCTTGGTGGAGGCAAGGAGTCCAGGATGTGTTGGTGCAGAAGGGGTACGGCCGTAACGACGGACCCTGACACCTCCCTGTTCCCGGGATACTTACAGTTTGCTGTTATTAAATCTACCATTTGGAAATAAAAAATGGCCATCAAATACAATGGATACCACAAGCTAATAGGAAGGCACGGCAGATAGAGTTGCATATTGCTATTGGACGACTGTGGGTACTATCTTTAAAAGTCCAGGAAGTAAACAGGCATCTAAAACTACGGATCAGAGGAACCTGGAGCTCAAACTAGCACAGTTCAAATTCTGTAGGAAAAAAAATTCATGTCCAAATTACGCGGGATTGCTGCTTCGAATGTTGTTTGTTTTTTGTTCTTAAATCCATAAGATTTTGCATTTTGTGTATGATTTCTCTTTTCAGGGGATATGTTGGGAAATTTGGGGAATTATAGAATGCTGGAAAAATACCAGCCTTGCATTCAGTTAGATTTTCATCCCAGTCCTCAATTCTGCCTGTAATATAGCATTATCAAGCTGTCTTTCTTTGTGTCTTGTAACTACTGTATATCATTTCTATTTATGTGAAGTGTGGAAAGATTTCAAATCTAAGTTGAACTTATGTAAGAAAAATTTGATAGCCCATCATTTCCTAATTATATTTTCTGTCTAAGAGGGAAGCAGATACATTCCAGCACAAGTTGTAGACCATCCATCATAAATTCATTTAAAAAAAAAAAGATTACAATTTACATGCCTAAATAAGGAATTTTACTCAACAACTCCTATCTCCTAATGGGTGAGATGGAAGGATTAATGTATCAAGCTCCTGAGAAGTTTACCTAGAAAGATGCAGATCAAACGTTTCTCCAACTTTCACCTGCCTCAGTTATAAGGAACCTGCTACTTTTTCACAGGTCTGTTAGTCAAATAGTTATGTAACCCCTCTTTCTCTTAACCCCTGACTGACATCTGTTGCTGAGATAGGGGCCTGAGTCCTTAATTTCAGGCTGGTATGCCACACGTGCTTTAGGTCAGACAACGGGAAACAACTACATTGACATAATGCAATAAAACCTCTTTTTCTTATATATAGAAATTATGGATAAACATTATGGTTTATGGATAAACATCAGGTACCTTGTGACCCTTAACAGGGGGATCATCACATTCATATGATAACATATAAATATAACAATCCCCATATACGCTGCGCGAGTGTATGTCAGAGTCTGTGGACACCCAATCCTGGGTATTCAGGCCTGTGTGTTGGTGGCGTCACAATGTTGGAGCTCTTATAAACTGTGGGTGTAATTGTGGCTGACCTGTTCTTTGCAGAGCCTTCAGTACCCTTGTCTGTTATTAGGATCTCCTCATGCATTACTCACAACCCTTGGAGCCCGGTTGGTTGCTGCTCGTCCAGACATCCAAACAATTGTCTCAACTCTCTCTTTCTCTTCCAGGGACTGCTACACTTGAGTCGCTGTAGTCCTCGCTGCTTTGAAACGCTCTGCTGCGCCTCCTTGCAGGATGGACTGACCCTGAGTTCCAGCCAGTCCGTCCTGAGATCACTCAGGCTCTCCCCAGGACTAAATATTTCAATGACTATATCACAGGTATCTCAGGTGTGCGCCTTTTTGTGCACAGGTGTCTCTCCATGTGGGAAGAGAAAAAAGGAGAGACCAGAGGAGAGGAGAGAGGAGACCAGAGGAGTGGAGAGTGGAGACCAGAGGAGAGGAGAATTTATATATGTTAACCAACCCCACACTGATGAGACCCATTAGGTCAAAACGGCTGTCTGTGGGTGGGTTTTCTGGCTATGCATCTTAACCCTGGCTGTGCTTAAAGCTGTGACCATGCAGCAAGCTTAAGCCTATAGGTAACCATGTTAAAAATGTTAAAAAGGTGACACTGTGTTTCCATTTGCATGTAATTTCCCAGAATCCCTTGCTGCAGTGGAAGTGCTGTGTGCTGGGTGATAATGGTGAAAGGCGGGGCTGCAGACCTGTCTAAGACATGCAAATGAGCATACAGGAATATTGTCACAACCATTTAAATGGTTAAAAGCTCACTCCATAGCATCTCCCACTACCAGGGGAACTTGCTTGCTTGCAGTTTAATTGTGACAAATGTAATACAGAGTGCTTTTCCTGGTAATGTACAGGTTAATAAAAGCTTCAGTCAGACTTAGAACTATGCTTAGAACTAATTTTGACAGATTTATTATAAATCATTCTTCCTGGTAATGCACAGGTTATTAAGAATTTATATTAGTGTTAGGGACCCTTGAGATGTGGTCTGCCGTGTAGTGGCTCAGGGGCTTACAACAATTTGGCCAAAATGTTAAACTAAAAGACCACTTTATTTAATAGATATCTATACATATATATTTAGGCACTGTACCGTGTATGAGTTTCACTGGATGTGCACTGAGCTCTGTCTGTGTTTCATGTTCTGTCTCTGGTTTTAAATATCCTACCTATGCACAGGATTGTGTGCGGTTAACATTCTCCTATGAGCAAATTAGTTTTGCATAAAACCTGTTTAGACATAGCGAGAGAATGATGAACTACTGAGTTTGTTTATTAAGACAGCGGCAAAGGCTTCTTTCAGGAAGTAATAACATTATACAATTTCCCCTGGTTAACTTTAAAGCAGTTTAGTGAATACGATATGCTTATAATAAATCCTTATTTGCATCTCATTCTCAGTTAACATTTTTTTTGTCTACAGGAGAAGACCTAGAAAGCATCCGATGTCATCTCTATACTCCGATGAAGATACTTCGCTTCCAGTGGGGTGCGCGCAGTTGGACCAGGAACACCTTCCAGCTCCAGGAGATACAGACCAATAGAACCAAGCGTGCAGCACTCTTTAATTATAAAAAAAAATAACAATTTATTCAACAATCTAATCTAGGGGATATGACTTTGTGAGTGGTTGCTATAGAAACACAAATTTTTTGTCACATTATAATACATTTAAAAAGTAATTCAGCGTTGTTTAAAAAAAAATGCTACAAGTATTTTCTCATAGTACAGAATTTATATATATATGTTTTTTTTAAAACACACGTAGGCTATTGCTTGGTCTGCAGCTTTACCGGAGTTTATTGAATACCAGTGGATTACCAATATGTGCCAGTATGACAAATGTTTTGCATACCGCACGGATTTGTGGTTCAGACACAAGAGAAGCGCTTTTTTTTAATAGGGTGAGATGCAAATCCGTGCGGAAAACGGCTGTGCTCACACGGAAATGCACTTATCGGAATTTAATGGATGGCCCATATTACTAAGCGGTGCTATTACATAACATACTTTTTCAGCGCCGGCAGATTCCTTATGGCCGATTCAATGAAATGGGGAGTGAAGTATCTGCTGGCACTGTACTCCATTAGATATATTAACCCAAGTTTTCCAATGAAATATCACTAATAGGCAACTGCTCTATATGGTGAGGATAAGGATAACACACTGCCCATGACGCAGTAACTTCCATTCCCATACAATGGGAAGTTCAGCATTACTCGGATTTACATGCAATACTCAACACGTAAATACTGCACTGATGGGGGAGTACATATTGTGAATCCTGCCCTGAGGCAAATATTACAGTTGAAAACAGGAACAGCTCTGCAGCTGGTATTTCTGTAAAAGAAATGTCAAATTCTGGCTTCGCTCCCAGTTTT